>NW_019154087.1:827734-850675 GCF_002288905.1 Enhydra lutris kenyoni
AAAACTCATCTATATGTTGCCTACAAGAAACTCATCTTAAACCCGAAGACACCTCCAGATTTAAAGTGAGGGGGTGGAAAAGAATTTACCATGCTAATGGACATCAGAAGAAAGGAGTGGCAATCCTTATATCAGATCAATTAGATTTTAAGCCAAAGACTATAATAAGAGATGAAGAAGGACACTATATCATACTCAAAGGAACTATCCAACAGGAAGACCTGTTTATTTTTTTTTAAGATTTTTTATTTGTTTATTTGACAGAAAGTGAGGACAAGTGGGGGCAGAGGCAGAGGGAGAAGGTGGTTCTCTTCAGAGCAGGGAGTCTGACTCAGGGCTGGATCCCAGAACCCTGGGATCATGATCTGAGCTGAAGGCACACACTTAATTGACTGAGCCACCCAGATGTCCCCCTTTCTGCTTATTATTTAACATTTTCACTATATTATGGTTTAGGTTACAAGAAAGAAGTAGACATTACCCAAAAGTATGACTGTATATACCAGTAAAAGAAAATAGTGACCACATTAAAACTGTGTACTCTGACCCACCAAAAAACAAGTAAGAGATTAGATACACAAGCAATAGAGTATACAAGTTATTTCCTTAAGGTGAACCCTTTTATCAATTTATTAACACATTATTCCTTTAGGATACAAATTTGGGAAGTAAATAATACATATTCCAACCTCTCGTCTGATATATAGGTGTCTTTTTAAAATATTTTATTTATTTATTTGACAGAGATCACAAGTATTCAGAGAGGCAGGCACAGAGAGAGGGGGGAAGCAGGCTCCCCTCTGAGCAGAGAGCCTGATGTGGGGCTCAGTCCCAGGACCCGGAGATTATGACCTGAGCTGAAGGCAAAGGTTTAACCCACTGAGCCACTCAGGCGCCCCCTATAGGTGTCTTTTTACCAAGCATTGTGTGCTTGTCCTCATTCATTGTGTACTGACTATAATATTCCACTTATATCATGGAAAATTCCCTGTTTTCTGTCTTCTTTTCCATTTTCTCTCATCTTAGTCAATAATTTTTACTCAGAATTAATATCTATTGACAGTAAAGCAATTAAGATCAAACCAGGAATCATCATAAAAAAAAATGATGCAAAACATATCCATTAAAAGCTAATCCTGCAATTTTTATGTTGTATCTCATCTAAAGTTTTCTCCTGCAAGATTTACATGGTTACTATAGTTAATTCTCTCTTCAGTCTTTCTCTCTGCTGCATCATCTCCAATTTTCTTCTACACCATTTCTATCTTCCTATATGTGTGTATTTATATACCACATTCAAAAATAAAGTTTCCCCTCACCTCACATGTGCCACAAATATTGTGCAACTTCTTTGTTTCAGACTGTCTTCTTTTTAAAAAGTTATTCAGAAAATATAGTGCCTAATAAAGCAACAAGAAAGGGTATTTGTGTTAGGTGGAATGATGGCCTCCAAAGATATGCAGGTCCCAGTCCGTGGAATCCCTAAATGCTATATTATGGTTAAAGAGTTGTTGATGTGATTAAATTAAGCATTTTGAGAGGGGAGACTATCATGAGTTATCTTGGTGAGCCTTAAATGCAATCACGGTTCTCATAAGAGTGAAGGGGAAGGAATATTTAAGACAGAAGGTGAAGGTTATGTGATGATGGAAGTGGAGAGAAATTTGAAGATGCTGCACTGCTAGCTTTGAAGATGAAGGAAGGAGCATGAGCCAAGAATATAGCTCTTAAAGTTGGAAAGGCAGAGAAAACATTCTCTCTGGAGTTTCTGGAGGGAGCATGGTCTTATTAACACCTGAATTTTGGGTGCAATGAAACTAATTTTGGATTTCTGGCTTCCAGACTGTGAAAGAATAAGTTTGAGTTTGCATTGCTTTGAAATGTCCTATTTGTAGTAGTTTGTTACTGTAGCCACGGGAAAGTAACATAACATTTTTACTTGTTCTTGGATTTAAAGGGAGGTCTTTTAATACTTCTGCATTATATCATATGACATTTATTATAGGATTTCAAAGGCTATGTTTTATCAGGCTAATTAAGTGTTTTTTTTTAATTCTTATTTAACAAGAATGTGTATATAAACCAAAATATGGAAAGAGCCCAAATATTCTTTGATTGATGAATAGATAAAGAAGACATGGCAGATATAAGCAATGGAATATTACTCACCCATCAAAAAGAATTAAATCCTGCCATTTGCAATGATGTGGCTAGAACTACAGAATACTGTGCTAAGTGAAATAAGTCAGTCAGAGAAAGACAAATACCATATGATTTCATTCATATGTGGAATTTAAGAAACAAAACCAATGAACAAAGTGGTGTTGGGGGTGAGGTAGACCAGGAAACACCCTCTTTACTATAGAGAACAAACTGATGGTTATAGGAGGGGAGATGGGTGGGTGGGAGAATGGGTGGGGGTAGGTTGGTGGCAGTGTGGGTTAGGTAAGTAAGTGGGTATTAAGGAGGGCACTTGTGATGAGCAGTGGGTGTTGTATGTAAGTGATAAATCACTAAATTCTATACCTGAAACTAATATTACAGTGTGTCAACTGGAATTTAATCAACTGGAACTTAAATAAAAACTTGGAGGAAAAAAGGGTGTTTATAAATATGTCATGGGTTCATAATGAATTCTATCAAATGCTTCTTCTGTATGTATATCTGTTAAGATACCTATCTTATGCATCTGTGTTGAGGTGATGTGATTTTTCTTATTTAATCTGTGAATGTGGTGAATAATATACTTTTTAACTGATTCTCAATTACAGAAAATTTCATTAATCTTTACCTTTGATTTATGTATGGCATGCATTCTTGCTATGCCCATTCAAGGTCAGCTTTAGCACATAGTTAATTAAATAATTACTTTACCAGTGTGAGCAGAATCCAGAATGCACTACTTCACATGGAAGCTGCACATAAGAGAATAACCACATCTAAGCACGCAGTTTCCCACTCCCATGTGAGCCCTTATGTGTCAATTTCAAACCACAGCTTCCTTCACAGCAGTAGCCAAAGTCAAAGCTTAGCTCTTCCATCTCCCATCTATTGGGTTTTTGTTTGTTTGTTTGCTTGTTTGTGGCTACTTAAAGCATTGTCTTGGGCATGCACATCTTTGAGGTTGGCCACTCCTGAGGGGACTTGTGTGTAGCTATTTGGCCTTCTTCTCTGTCTTTACTTATTTATGAGACATTTGTCCCATGACCCTTGCACACCCTGGGTGTGTCTGACTCTGACCCCTGTCTCAACATGGGAATACTCACTTTCTGTTCATGCTCTCTTTTTTCACATCATTATTTGGGAAGTACTGTCAAGAAAAAAAAAAATCTGGAATATAATTTATTTTGTGGGCTTGTATTGTCTCAATTCTGTCAAATACAATTGTATTGTAGGTTGGATGTTCTCCAAAGACTTCAAACAATTGTTTTATGTATTCCACCCAGTTTTTATAGCCATCTTCATTGTGTGGGCTTATTCACTGTGAACTACTCTATCATGGCCTGAACCTGAAATTCCCTACGATGTATTTAAAATAGATAGTTGTTATAGTTTGTGTTGCATTTCTTGTGTTTTTAATGAGAGATTTTAGGTTTTCTATTTTGCCATAATTCTGGAATTAAGGACCCATTTATCTCATTCTAATCTAGTTTTGTACCCATAATTGTAATGAAAGTGTTATTTTAATGACCACCTCTAAGTTCTACATGGGCACTATCCACATTTCTGAAAGCCTCAGCAACATTTCAAATAACTGACAACTTTCTCCTCTTCAAAACATTCTCCTTTGTACATTCCCTTAATAAACTTCCTTGAATTTCTTCTTACCTCTCTCAACTGTTTATTCTCGGCTCAATTTTGACAGGTTTACTTTCTTGACTCATTTTGTATTACTTTCTATGGTCTTTCTAAACCCCTGCTGTGTGATTTAACAAAATATATATTGTAAATGTTGCATATATGTTGATAACTCCTACAATGTAATTCCTACCTCTGACTGTTTCTAAGATTCAGACTTATTTAGTATTTAATCACCATCTTTCATTTATTTCATGAAAATGCCGAGAGTCCTGTGATTTCTTTCTCCAAAGTATGTCCCAGATATATTCACTTCTTCATCTCCATTGCCACTATCACTATCAAAAGCATCATCATCATCTTCTTGTCCATTCTAGATTAGGACAATAGACCCTTCCATCTATTTTGTTTCCCTAAAATCAATTCTTCAGAGCAAGGTCAGACAGAACCAGAGCCAGAGAGTTGTTAAAATGATAAAGATTAAAAAAATGATAAAGATAGATTTTATTCAGAAGATAGATTTTATTCAGAAAATATTGCAATAGAGTAAAAGAGATTTCAGTATAGAAATGAGCTCAACTCTAAATAGAGCAAAGAAATGTGGGAATTTGTAGACAAAGAACAGAGTGTGTTGGGGGGGTGTCAGTGGATAGAAAATTAAGAGGAGACATTGGTGTTAGGGGGATTCTTGCTAAACCTGATTTACAGAATTCTTGCTGATGGTAGGCCAGAGGAATCAGCCATCAAAGGTGATCTGATATCAATGGAAGGGCATTCTCTAGAAACTGGATTAATTCTTTCTAAAATGGATTATTGCCAAAACTGGTCTACTATCCAGGCCTGTCAAGGACGGTGTCAAAATTCAGAGAGGGCTGAGAAGTTTGGTCAAGGAGAAAGTCTTCATCAGTAACTATAGCAAATTTTAATTGAAAGTGAGTTGTATTTACATTCTCCAATGATTGTTCACTGAATAAGCTCCGTGAAAAACCCATTTTAATGTATATCTGTGTTTCCTTTCATCTCCTGTCATTTCTGCTTCCTTAAAATGTAATTTGGTACATTTTATTAGAATTTATTATTTATGTAGAGTGAGATATAATTAATTTCCTCTCCTTACCTTGCTGCATGTATTTTGTCCTAAATTCTACCATGTCTCAAACTGTGGCACATGCTTCACAATCTTGCTATCAGACAAGAGCACTATTTGATCTTCTTTTTATTTTAAACTTCTCTTAATTACTTTGTTTAGGTATGTGTCTTGCACACAAAATGGATTAGGTTCTGTTTCATTAGCCAATAAGAAAATGCTTCACTTAATGATGAGTTAAGCTTACTTCTATCCTTGATGTACTGCGATATACCCATGTCTTTGATGTACTGATTTTCAGTTCTGTCCTATTTTTCACTATAAGAGATATACCTACGTAGAGATATAATCCTACACTGTATTTACATTTTTCTTGGTAGAACTTGATATTTATGAATGCTTTTATGTCTGATCTTTCCATTATCTTATGTAACCTCAGAATAAATATTCACTACCCTTTTAATGGCAGTTAGATACCACTGAGACATTCTTACACTCTTAAATATTCTTCTTTCATTATTTTCCCTTTTCATTTCTTGCGAGTTGTATTATTTCTACCTTTTTTTTACCATATTTAATAGTAGCATAATTTTTGTTACCTTGATCCCCACTATTTAGTCTTAATTCTGAATTTAACTTATTTAATTATTATCTGCAAACTTTGTTATGTTTGTCTGAACTTACATTTGTTGTCAGTAACTAAGAGTTTTCTAAGAAAGTGACCATATTTCCAAAGTTTCCAGATGTCCATGATGCTCTGTATTCCTTAGACATAATGCAAAACTTGAATAAATAAAATATCATTTGGCTACCATGTTCTTCCTTTCATAAAAATTAAAACAATTCTTAATTACTTTCCTGTATTAAATGTTGCTCCCAAGAAAGTTTGTTGCCAATATGAATTTCCAATCCTCTTTTACCCATGAGCTCAAATTATTTATATTATCTCTGTATTTCAATTTTCTTCTTTAGAAAGAAGAACACATAAGTGTTGTTATCCTTTGCCTAAATTCTATATTTAGAATGGTCTTCTCAAATATTTTGATCTACTTCTGGCTTACATTTTCACTCTTGCTTTTCTCCTCTATATCTCTTATTATATTAGTATCATTTCTATTTGATTTTATGTGCCTTTTGTCTTTATTTCTGAAAATAATTTTCTAAAAATTATTTTTTTTTGTCTCACCTCCTTACCTTCCACCAGATTTTTCTGTTTTTGTCTCTCTCTTTCTCTGATTCTCTGATTAATTTCGATTTTGTTCTTGGTATTTTTTCCTTAGAATAGATGTCTTTTTCTTTAGTGTGAATAATTGTTGGTAATATCTGCATGTAGTCTATTGATTGTGGGATCTTTTAACATTTCCTTTTATCTCCATGTTATCTTTGCCATTCACCCTGCCCTTCCAAATACTAAGAATTTACTTAATTGCTTCTGTATTCTGAATTTTATGCTGATTATTTGTCTTCTGTTTTTGTTGGTGTTAACTAGAGTTTTTCCACCTCTCCTAACAACTCTTCATCATTCTGGTGTTTTTAGGAGAACCAGGTATATGTTAAAGTAAAGGATATATATATAAATAGTGGTACTGTGGACTACTGTTGAAAGTTGCTTCAGTTTATCTTATTTAATTTTCTTATTAACAAAAAGCACTGTAAAAATAAAACAATTTCATTTTAAGACAGTATTCAGCAAAATACAGTGTAACTACTATCTGAATATACTTGATATCATATTTTATATGAAAATGAATACCAGTAAACACTTTCAGTTAGTCTATACCTTAGGCTGCTGCTATTTTTTAGATACTGTAATAAAAATTAAATAAAAGGCCTTTCTCAGAGGAGATATTTATTTCTAATGTGGTACAAAAATAAATATCTATAGATTGAATGAATTTATCTCCCTCTAGGTTTAAATAAGAAAAGGGTTTTATTTCTCATTGGCTTGTTTATATCCTTGGTCATATAATTAACCACTTTTATAGGCTCACTTTTTTATATTATTCTGTTAGCCTAAAAAGAAAAAAAAAATATATATATATCCTTACATTCCCTAGTCAGCTTTGCTGTGCTTTCTTAAAATATTTGCTTAACACAAAGTTGATGCTGATTCTACTTCTTATTCTCCATAATAAAGAACAAAAAACAGAACTAAAAATCTCTGGTAATCAGCTCTGTGATATGATTAACTGATACTAATATGAGGCTTGTGTTCTTCTTCTATAAAATGGGAATAGTAAGAACAACAAACTTCCAATTGCCACCATATGAAACCATTATGAGTTTTATGAGGGCTGCTTGGAGTACCTGGTACAGAAAACGTATCTGTGCATTTTTTTCCCCCACATCCTTCAGTAGTTTAAAACAGTTTTCACATTAAAATAGTTTATATATATTAGTATTATGTAATCCTTAGTTTCTGTCTACTAATACCTTTATATGAAATATATTTTCATAACTTAATACTGACTTGTAGATAAAGAGAACAAGGGAAATTTTCTTTCTTCAGAGATTTTTTTTAAAGATTTTAATTTATTTATTTGACAGAGAGATAGAGAGAGACAGCACAAGTAGGCAGAGCAGCAGGCAGAAGGAGAGGGAGAAGCAGGTTCTCCACTGAGCAGAGAGCCAGATGCAGGACTCAATCCCAGGACCCTGGGATCATAACCTGAGCTGCTTAACCAACTGAGCCACCCAGGCACCCCCTCTTCAGAGATTTTAAGTATATATTTCTACATCCATGGATGTACCATGGATGGTACAAAGCAAGATTATAACAACCTATCTCATGGAAAGTAATTTTTTAAAACATTTCCTCTAATGTTGAGGAAACAAAAATCCTTTCATATTCTCCCCATATGCTTAATTTAACATTTTTTTCAGTAATACTCTCGATAGCCAGTGTAAGTTATCAAAGACAATAAAACACATTCTTTCATAACCAATATATTATAATGACAAAGGAACATAGCATTTGAAAATGGAAGTGTTACAATATTTGAAATTAATATCTCAGCTATTCACTAGCACCTAATTTGGAGAAAGATGTTTACTTTTTCACAGGCCATTTCCTTACCTATGAAAAAAATTTTTCCTACATACTTTGGTGACAAAATTTAAACAAGATATTATATCTTCTATATAAATGTTATCAAATTACAGGCACAATATTTTTGTTACTATTACTATATGCAAATAAATTCACTTCTTTAATAATTATGTGCTTATTTTGATGTTTATAAATGCAATAATTTTAAAGTTAAGACTTGACTATTATCTTGATTATGGAGAAATCTTTGAATACATAAAAATAAAAATGTTTATTGCCTTTTATTTAGGTCCTGAGAGGAGAATTAGTAAAAGAAAATACATCAAAAAGTTAAGAGACAGAAATAGCTTTTCTTGTTGCTGGTAAATTTAATGAAATCTTATGTTATTCGACTGGCAAGATTCATTTCTTTGAATGACTCAGTGAAGACTGTCAAAAATCATCAAAATTCAACACAACAGAGTAAAAGCTAATAGCCTTTTTGTTATACCAAAACTAAAAGGATTGGTAAGTCTCAAAATGAAAAGCTATTACTGAAAATCTTCTTTTATCTAATGCTTTGTGCAGTGAGTGAAAATTGAACAAATACATACTCTTTTCATGGTGTTAAAATGAATTCTGACACCATTAAACAAATACTATTTGGTCCTAAAACCTCCTCAATACTTTTCCACAAATAGTATTATTAGAATATTTTATGTGATTCTATCCCATAATATTCTTATTACCATAATAAAATTATTTTGTATGGAATGAAAGTGAACCCCTCTTAAAAAACACTATGATGAAGAAAGAATTCTTTGGGTGGTTACCATCTTAAAGAAATTTATGCTGTAATCATCTTTTGGTAATCTCTAATGTAATTAATACCTCTCTCTTCTCCCCTTGTCCTAGAAGTTCTTACCAAAATAACACAAAAGCAATAAAGGTGAAATACATGTCAGGCAAAGATCTCAAATCCATTCATATTTGTGAAGGAATGAAAGAAGTTAAAAAGCTATGATATGATCCGTATTTTTTGTTCATTGAAAACTAAAGAAAAATTTCAAACAACAATGATTTAATTATGGATTTGGGGGAAATAGTCAAAGAACAGGCAAGAAGCACTATCACATAAAGGATTTCTCCTTTGGAATTATGTTATATTTGAAGCATATTTCAAATATGTGTTTATTTTTACATTTGTTTATTTATTTAACACATACTCTTCAGGTACCATATATATATCAGTCATTATTATAGATTCATAGTCAGCTGCCAGAAAGTGGAAAGTGCCATAAAAAATTAAGCAAATATGTCAATATACTGACCATATTGAGTATAACAAAAACTAAAGCTAAGTGTGTCTTAGAAAGACAAGGTATAGTAAGAAAGAGGGTAGACTAACAATAACCTTATGGGATTGCATTGGAATCAGAGATATCAATTTGTACTTATGTTTATTTTTTTCTCAGATAGACAGAAAGGTAGAAATGGATAAATAAATATAAAATGGATACACACACACACACACACACTCCTACAAGAAACAATACTCAAATAACAAAAAGTATACTTAGAACCCAAATATGGATCCACATTATTCCTCTATTAAAAGAACAGTTTCCTTGAAGCAATACCTGATTACAGGTATGGAATAGAGAAAGAAAAAGATGAGTTTAGAACAACTTGATGGAAGAAAGTTTCAATTAATGATGAAGACATGTGGAAGAACACTGGACCTAACTTGAAATGGTTCTCAATAGTCAAAATTAAGATAATTTGAGAAACAGTGATGGTAGTGGATTACTAAGATTAAATCAAATACACATGAATCCATATTGATGTAAATTAATAATTAAATAAATAAACGAAGGGGGGAGAAAGGAAAGATCTACCATATAGTAAAATTCTAATTAGTAAATGTAGAGGAAATCATGGAAATAGACACTCAGTACTCAGTATCATATAATTATTTCAGGCCAGAATGCTAAAATTGTGGATAAAATTATGAGAAACAGGATATTTATATAGTAGCTCAAGTATATCTCAACAAAATACTTATTTTAAAGAGAGTAATTTTAAAATAGAGAAATCTAGTGGGCAGTACCTTAACCAAATGATCAGAGTTAACAGAATTAGAAATGGGACATGGGGACATCATGTGCAACCTGATATGATGCACCAAGGAAAGCAAGCTCAGTATTGTGAATAGTCAAAGTCAGTATTGTGGTATTGTCAATATATTATCTGAATTTAGCCATCAGGAAATACCAGAAAAACTCAGATTTCAGAAGTTTACTAAATAACTTGCTAATACTCTTCAAAAATATCAAGGTCATGAAAGTCAAGAAAAATTGGGAAACTGTCCTAGAATTAAAAAAAAAAAAATTAAAAATGTAGCAAGTGAATGTAATATGTGACTTTGTTTTGAACCTAGCCAAAGATCATTAGTGGAAACATAACAAAATATGAATAAGGTCTGTAGGCTAAGGACTAATACTATACCCATTTCAATAATTACATTGCTTTGTATGATGTTAATATTGGGGGAAGTAAATAAAGAATATATAGTAATCCTTTGCAATAGTTTTGCAAAATTTTGCAAGTCTGAAATTCTTTTGAAATCAAAATTTTAAAATTATGTAGAAGAAAACAGTACTTTTTAATATTATTAAGACTTGTGTTAAATTAGGAAACTCACCATCCATCCCTTAGGGCTTTTATATTGCAGTGTTTAAATGCAAAATAAGTATAAACAAATAAGTAAAAGAGTGATAGGATGTAATGGAAATTAGGAAATAATAGCATATAACTAGTGATATGTATATGTTGGCATGTAATGGGAGATCATGGAGTGAGGCAAGGTCTCCATGAGAAAATGAAATAAAACATGGTAACTCTAAGATAGAAAAAAAAAAAATTGATTGAAGAACCAAAGAATGAATCTTTCAAGACAAGGTGTTAACTTGTGCAAAATCCCTTGAGGGTGGAGGGAGAGTTTTATTAATCAAAAGAGGCCTACCCCACAAAGAGCCAGGGCACTAAGGGGTGCCTGTGAGTAAAGAACAGGGCTGGCTTCAAGTCTTGGAAGGCTTTTGCATCTTGGAAGAGGATTTTTAATTGTATTTTGCAGATAATTAAAGGATTTGAGGTGAAGAGTGAAAATATATTAGTTATGTTTTAAAAAAGGAGAAAAGAGTTTTCTAAATCAAGGATAATTTATATGAGAACAAGAATAAACACAATAAAACCAGTTAGGAAGCTATTTAAGTAAAAGCAGGAGAAGACGGAGTCTTTGTTAAATATAATGGGAGTTGTATTTAAGGTTGTCTAAGTCTAAAAAACAAGAACTATTGACAGATTTGGGGAATGTTTGATAAGACAGATCAGTGATAGTAAGAGCTGAGGTACGAAAACAAACAGACAGACAAAAAGAGAAAACAATGAAGCCGAAGACCAAAATTCTATTTGAAACAACATGAATTTAGGTTTTGTAAGAAACATTCCAGATAAGACCTGAAACATGATTATATCAGGATGTAGCAAAGAAACTTTATCAGGGTTTCAAATATTCTGAGAAATCACCATATAAACCACCATATAAAAGAGGCTTTTAAACCCTTGGGAATGCGTGAGTAGACTCAGGGAGGAAAGGTATAGAAAGAAGGAAAACTTTCAGCAGAGAAGGAAGAAAGAAGTCCAGTAGGTGATTAATGAGAACATATACTGAAGGAGACTTTCTAAGTAATTTTTGTGTATTTTTTTTCTTCTTCTTCATCTTTGAAGGGAAGATTAGAAAATAAGGTGGTAACTGGAGAAAAATAAGAGGTTAACATAAACTTTTAATAGGGAAGGAGATACTCATTAATAAAGAGAATGGTCTACTGGGGTAAGAGATAAACTTGAGGAACTATTTTGTTTGATAGGAGGAATGATTCTTTTATGGAAAAAGAGAAAAGAAGACAGGAGCACAGGTAAACAAGTTGCAAAATTTTTTATGGAAAGATGAGGTTGTTCCTGATTTATGTAATTCTATTTATGTAATAGTGGGGAAGGCCACCAACATAGCAACTTTGTACAAAACTGTTATTATGAATAGTGTGAGAATGAATACATAGACTGCTTGGCACCATTGAGCTTCCTTTTAAGATTTGTAATTTTGAATCTAATGTAAAATAATCAAGTTTAATTATGTCATTCCCACCCCACCTTCCCATCCCAAGAATTCTTGAGCTTTGGATGCTAGTACACAGAAAGCGAGGTTTTGGAGTCAATTGTGTCATCCCAGTAATTTGTCTAGAGAGGAGGAGTAAAGACCTGATATATCCTTTCTTTTTTTTTTTTTTTTTTTAAGATTTTACTTATTTATTTTGACAGAGACAGAGAGGGAGAACACAAGGGGAGTGGCAGGCAAAGGAGAGGGAGAAACAGGCTCCCTGTGGAACAGGGAGCAGGATGTGAGCCTCCCTCTCAAGACTCTGGGATCATGATCAGAACTGAAGGCAGACACTTAACTCACTGAGCCATCCAAGTGCCCCGATACATCTTTATATTAAAGACTTGTCCTCTGAATACAATAGTAAGGTACAAGAAATTCTAGACCTCATGAGGATAAAATTAGTCAAAAAGAGGAAAAAGAAGAGACAAAAATATGTTATTGTGAATTTAATCAACTAAACATAATTTAAGAAGGAGAGTGAAACAGATACATATTTTATCACCCAGGATTCGAAATCAAGATGAATATGTTAAAATTTTTGTATGCTGAACTCTATACTAAGTATAAGGAAGAAGTAAAATACTTAAAATACTGTATTTTAAGTATATACTTAAAATACAGTATTTTAAGTATATACTTAAAATATAGTATTTAATAGGAACATTTCTAGTAAGTACATAGAAATATATAAATAGGAACAGATTCATCCTATTTACATTGAATGATTACTACATGTTATCTCATTTATCCTTACACTATTTCTATAGGACAAATGTTACTAACTAGATAGGTTAGATACAGAAAGGATAGTGTAACTGAAAGATATTAGACAGCATAACTAAAATTTGGCAGTCATTTAGTGACAAATCTATAACTGGAACTTAATTTCTTTCATAATATCAAACTACCTTCTAAGAAACAAAGGAAAAGATTTGGTTGTTTATTTATATATACTTTATCTTAATTCCCAAAGTATATTAACAGAGGGGGTATATGAGAGCTTTATTGTTGCTTAATAGTTTAATTAGGAATTTGAAACTGAAGGACGCCTGGGTGGCTTGGTTGGTTAAGCGTCTGACTTTGGTTCAGGTCATGACCTCAGGGTCCTGGGATGGAGCCCCGTGTTGGCCTCTGTGCTCAGGTAGGAGTCTGCTTCTTCCTCTCCTTCTGCCTATCCCCCTATTCGTGCTCTCTTTCTTTCTCTCTCAAATAATAAATAAAAAACCAAATAAATAAAATCTTTAAAAAAATAATTTGAAATTGAAATACTTTATTATGATACACTGTCTAATGTATGTCTAAATCTGTTGTCATTCTGGGAAAGTGCTATTCTTCCCCCATCTCCCTCTCCACTCATTAATTATTATGCTTTTTAAAAATCTCTAAAGACTGAACCTAGTCCTTAGTTATTACACATGATTTTTCAGGTGTAAATGTTATTTTAACAATACCAAAATACATGTGATAATGTTTGTGATAACAAATCACATTTAAAAAGAAGAAAACATCTTTCAAAGACTTTGATGATAATACAAAAAAGAAAAAATATATATATCCTTGATATATTTTTTCATTCTTCTATCAAAAATTCTCCTAATCCCTAAAAAAAGATTATTAGAATGCTACTGAAATCTCAGGAGAAAAACTACTAGAATTGATAGCTCTATTTTCAACATGACACATATAGACAACAACTCAGGTTTTTAATACATTGGAATTGTAACCTCTCTATTATTTCAAAGAGGTGCTATACAGGTGAAGGACTTTGTGTTAACCTTTCTTAGTATGTCAGTTATTTTGTCTTGAATCATTTTAGAAAAAGGAAAAAAAAAAACAGAAATCCTCAGAGAGTAAAAACAAAGTTATAAAAATAATCAGTTAAAAACATTTAACTTCCCACTTTCTTTTTTTAGAAAAAACTTTAAACTTGCAAGAGTTTAAGAAGTGTGCAAACTTTTGCAGTAAATAGCCATGGAAATATAAAGTACATACCTGATAAAATTCCTGTTTTATCAAATATGTTTAGATTGGAAATAAATGGAGAGCTTATTTCACAGCTCTCCTGGGTTTAAAGTTAAAAAAAAAAATGTTCCTTAGGAAAAGAAGTAAAATATATTTGTTACAAGGAAGCATTGAGATTTCATTCATCTATAGCATTCCAACACAGGAATTAGCTTGAAAGGTCATCAAAACTATATTTAAAAAAAAGAGAGAGAAAGAGGAGAGAAAGAGAAACCAAAAGCATTTGTGTTAGGTAAAGATACAAAAGCAAAACTCGAAAGTTATGATTTGTAAAGTAATATTTGAATGGACAAATTATAAAAAGAGAGTAACAGCTTCTATCCATTGAAATTGTTTGCTGTTCAGTTTTTAGCTCATTGTTTCAAGCTGCTCTGTAGAATTTATTGACTGTATGCCAATTAAACTAATATTACTCTTCACACTGATTTTCCTCTAGCTTCTTTCCTTTTCAGTTTATTCCTCAATGACAGTCTATATTTTAGTCAATATGTACTCAAAGAATGTATGGGGTGTGTGTGGAGCTGAACTAACAATTAGTTAGAATTTACATATTATTAAAAAAATATATGCACTGTCTTCTTAAAGTTTAAGATCTAATTATGTTGATATTTATACCCTGCATTCTCCTGTATTTTCACTATCTTATTTTTATTATTTTGAGAAGTTTTAATATATAAAATTTAATCATGTTGGTATTAGTTAGGCTTCCACTGGCCCTCTACCTCAATTTATCATAAGGATAATGGCGTTCAACATTGTTCCCAATTCTAAAAAATAAACTAAGAGTCTGATATTTCCTACCTTCTAATAAATTAAATTTTAGTCTAAATGATAAAGAGAGTCTATACAGCTGAATTAATCATAAGTTAAAAAGGATGATTGGAATGAAAATGTTGGAAAATCCATAATACATGAGTATGAAACAAAACAGAATGAAAATCCATGTGGATGTTGCAAAATAATATGGGGCCCCCTTTTTACCTGAATAAATTTTTGGAACTTCTCCAAACCTTGACCTTATTCACAGCATTGTATTTTGTCTTTATTTTATTCCACCATGTGTTTTGTGTTAGTGAGATATTGCTTTGTAAGATTTCATGACTGCATCAACACAAAAAGTTACTATATAATATATGCAAGACAATTTTTTCTAGGAATTTATCGGTAACAAAATGTTTCCACAACTACAATTTAGAAAAGATGTCAAATCACATGAAAAATTTCAAGAATGATAAAATGAACATCCATATACTTATAACTCAGTCTAGGTATTTGTGTGTGTGTGTGTGTGAATTTTATTGACCTGATTCAAAAATTACTTGTAACCATGATGATTTACCAAGAGTCAACAAATTATTTATTACTTCCAAAAGAGCAAGATAGTACATATTTCAGACTTTGTGAGCCTTGTTGGAGTGTTTGTCACAACTACTAATCTCTTCTGATGTAACACAAAAGTAGCCACAGACAAAATGTAAATAAATAGGTTTCACTATAATATAATAAAACTAATTTCATATAATTGTTATGTGTCATAAAATATTATTTTTCTGTTGATTTTTTCAACCACTTAAAACTGTAAAAAGCATGGGGCGCCTGGGTGGCTCAGTGGGTTAAAACCTCTGCCTTCGGCTCAGGTCATGATCCCAGGGTCCTGGGATCGAGCCCTGCATCGGGGCTCTCTGCTCAGCAGGGAGCCTGCTTCCTCCTCTCTCTCTGCCTGCCTCTCTGCCTACTTGTGATCTCTGTCAAATAAATAAATAAAATCTTAAAAAAGAAAGGTGAATATAAGAACATTTAAAAAAAATGTAAAAAGCATTCTTAGCTTGCGAATTGTACAAAAATAAGCAATAGGGCATGATTCAAAGGATGTGTAGCAGTTTGCTGACCCCTGCGCTTTACCTATAAATACTACCAGGTATGTCTCCTAAAAGCAAGGGCATATACACACTATAATTATTACATGTGGACATTGTATTAAATATATGTTAATTATACAGATAATAGAGGAATGCATTATCCATGAAAAAAATCAAAGAATTATAAGTGGAATTATTAAGTGTTAGTTCATCCCCAATTACTGTTATTTGTGTGATTTACATACTTCTAGACACTTTCCAAAGCAATCACAAAAGTTCATGAAACAAGTGCTATTACATGTTTTGCTTATAAATCATTTGGGCAGTCGATGCATAAACACGAGCTCTGCAATTAATTTACTCCCTTTAAGAGGGAATATGCTGGAGACAAAGGAAGAAGTCAGGTTTCTATGTAAATATGCTACTGACAGACCTCCTGGCAAACAAACTCCTGCTTTTCCACGAGGGAATTCCCATACCATGGAATGCTTTCAACAGAATGTACATTTACTTCTAAAATCACTTAGGGTAAACAAAGCTACAATCCTCTAACCTATGGGGCGTAGTTTCACGGATCATCCAAAGACAAAATAGTATTTCATGATCTAAATGTCTCCCCTGCATAAGTGAGGTAACTGCACACTTTACTTAGAAATATCATCTGTTATCTTTGGCTAAAGCATATCTGATGTGGGAATATGTGTCCCAAAGAGCCCCACAGTAGACCTGACTGCGTCCAGCTTCACCTTTGCCTTGCAATAATTTTTATCTTTGAGATTATTGTGTGCTTGAAATCTCTAATGTGCATCAGCCTGATGTGATAATGCAAGACTTTGTGTGTGTTTTTAAGCCACAAAGCATATTTTAATTTTCAATTTAATGTTTGCTAGAATTCATTCATTTAGTCCATGTTAATCTCGATCACTCTGTTAACCCTTCAATATGCCATAGCTTATTTAGCCTTTTTTCTATTGATAGGTATTTAAGGTATTTATAAGGGTTTGACTATCACCAAAAAAAAGGTGCATTACACATACTTGTATACCATTTTATGGGTATATATGTTAATATTTCTCCAAAACAGATGATGACTTAAAAGAAACTACATTTATAAGGCATGAGTGTTATAAAATTAAATAGATGTTAAAAATTGCCATCTAAATTGGTTTTACATTACAGAGGGCAATCTGATATTATTAAACTGCCAATTTTTTGTGAAACTGATGGATAAAAAATTTATTTCTTGAAATCTCACATACTGCAGGAAAAAGCAAAAATTGATACTATTGATTAGGAAAAATAAACCTGTCAGTCTATTCTTAAATATCCACATTCCTTGATCTCTAAATTTCCTTAGGTAGTTATATGCCTTAGATAAAATAATGCATATATTCTTCATATCATACACCCAAGTATTTTCATATCAACTCTGCTCCTAAGCACCTAAAATTGCAGACAACCTAAATGAGTATAAAAATAGAACAGGATCACCTGGGTGGTTCAGTTGGTTAAACCTCTGCCTTTGGCTCAGGTCATGATCCCACCGCCTGGGATCCAGTCTTGGATCAGTCTCCCTGCTCAGCGGGGAGCCTGCCTCTCCCTCTCTCTCTTTGCTGCTTCCCCTGCTTGTGCTCTCTCTCTCTCTCTGTCAAATAAATAAATAAAATCTAAAAAAAATACCATAAAAATTGTCATTATATTAATGATGAAATACTATAGAGCAGTATAAATAAATAAACTACAGCTATTATAACAACAGGGATGTCTCCCATAAATATATGTTGAACAAACAGTGCATCACAGAAAATACAAAGAAAATAATTTCATATGAATTGTCAGAGCTGGTATATAACAATAAACTTAGGTATATTGTTCAGAGATGTATACATGTTGTACTTTTTTGAAGCACAGCAACAAAATTATACCAAAAGATAAGGTAATGAGTGCCAATTGTACAAAAATAAGTAATAGGGCAGTTCAATGGATGGGTCGCAGGAAGAAACACAAGGAAGATTCTGGAATGCTGACTATATTCTAATTCATGGCCTAGTTTTCTTCTCACAGATTGGTTTTATAATTATTTAAGCTTCACAAATGTGTCTGATTCATCCTTTTGCATATCAAAAATAGAATGTTCTATCTCATTATTTTAATTTGCTTTAGCTAATTATTGATGAATTTAAAGGTTCCCCAATCTACTGCTTTGTTCTTCCAGCAAATGCTTATTTATACCATTTTATCATTCTTCTATTAGACATTTTTATTTTCCTAAATGATTTGTAGGAGTCCTATCATAATCCTTTGTCATATATACTTTAAATATTTTCTCCTAGTCTGTCAACAATCTTTGAAATCTCCTTATGATCTCTTTATTAGTGGGGAAGACTTTAAAATTAACGTGGTCAGATTAATCAAATTTTTCTCATGGCTTTTGGTTTTTGAGTCTTAAGAAACCAAGAGGGAGTCCTACCTTTTGTTGGTGCAGCGAGTATGGGAACCAGGGGTTGGGGGGAGAAAGAAAGGACAGTGATCAGCTGACAATATGTGGATACACACTGCCTAGTGGGTATGTTTTCCCTTCCTGGAAAAAAAAAAAAAGTTCGGGACTGCAAACAGAGTAAGTTTACAGGTAAAGGGGAAACTCTGTCCTCCACCAAGCAGGCTGTTCAGTAAAAAAAAAAAAAAAAAAAAAGTAGCAGGACTCACCTTTCAAAAGGTGAATACATACAAATTTAGGGGAAAAAAAGGAGAGAGAGAGAGAAAGATCAACAGTCATTTAGGGAAATAAGAAATGGCAACATTACAAGTACTGAGGACAAAAGTTAATAAAATAAAGTAAAATAGAATAGAATAAAATAAACAAGTGGAGGATCTATACAATAGCAAAGGAAAAACAATATATAGCCATAAGAAAAAGATTTCCAAATGAGTATAATTAATACCCTCAGAGGGATGCAAGATGTTGTTTTCTGTAGGGCAATAAAAGAGGAAAGGTAAAAATGAGATCACTGAAATAAATAATATATACATACTCATTTCTCAATAAATAATGACTAATTAAAGATATATAGAAGCAAAAGTCTGAAATATTCTTAAACATAAGCTGACACATTATAATAAATGAGGTCAGATCAATGACACAAATATCCTTCCCTTTGTACATCTGTTTGCTCTTCTGGTTTAGTTTCTTTCTTCTTTCCTGTACTTTCTGCCCTGGAAGCTGCTTGATACAGACTTGATCAACAAGATAGTCCCTTTTCCTTCAGATTCTGGGTGAATTCAGTGGGGTAGAGTCAATGATACAGATTTGAAGGAAGGCAGAAAGCAAGATCTGAGTAATTTTAAACTTTAGCCTCTGACCAATGACTGGGTTTGTCCCTAACACATAGATTATTGTTCTTTCAAGGTAGCTCTACTCTCATCTTCTGTAGTTCTGCCAGCTTCCTTGTCTGTGGCCCTTTAAGTCAGTCTCCACTCTCACTAACCAGAGTTTACTGCCTCTCCCTTGTGATTTGTCTCACTCCCTCAACAACTTTGTAAAAAGTCTCCAAACCTTCCCTGCATTATACTCCAAACCTTCCCTGCATTATACTTATTCAATAGTACCATCAGTTTCATTTTATGACCCCAATACATGAATTTCCTAGTTACAGAAATTGATAGACTTCGAGGCTTTTTCTTTTTCCTTTCCTTTTTTTTTTTTTCATGTCCAAAGCTAGAAGGTAAATATTTTCTATTAAGAATTTGAAGCAACTGAAGTGACAGTTTGGTTTAGAGCTGCATTATAGAAGTACAGCTATTAGAAAATATAGCTTCATTTTTCTGACAGTTGTTCGCTGCTGTCGAGGGGATTTACATTTTCTTTTCCTATGGAGAAGGTCAGAGTATGATGGATTAAACATTAAGAATAACTTTAAAAAATTGTTTAAAGCAAAGCATGCCCCAAATGATAATACTTCTGAAGGTTTCTACTTTGAAATTCCTTATTTAAGGTCAGTGATTTGGAAATACAGTCAAAATTTGTTACCAAATGAATGCACTTATTGATACTAATAAAATATTAAGTATTCTAAATGATCATCCAAACCAGGTTTTGACAGAATGCCTAGGGTCTTGTCAACCAAGAAATGATGAGGTGCTGAAACGTAAGCAAAGCATTTATTATGGGGTCTTCGAATTGCAATTCGGGGAGGATAGATGGAGGTAGAAATCCAAAAAGTGTCCTGTTGAGGAAAAATAGTGAGGGCTTTATTTTAAAAATTCAGAAATAACAATGAATTACATAAGTGGCTTTTCAATTATTCTAATCAGTAGGTAAATTTGAATTTATAATTCATTAACTTACTTAAGTCATCCCATCAGGTTTTAGGAAAAAAACATATTTTTCACAGTCCCCAGAAAGCCCTTTCTCAGTAGTTTCCCCATTTTGTTTCCTCTTGGCATCAGCAAAAGCTCAGCAGTTCAACAAAATGGTATAGTGAAGACAAGATGGCACCACTTAAGTTGCCTTGTCAGCAAGGCCTGTAGCCTTCCCTTCACAGTCTTTGAGTAACCAGTTTTTGGTAATTCTTGGATTTTCTTTTTTCTTTTTGAATTTGAAAACAGAAAAAGAAGAATAAATAAATAAGTATCTTGCTCATGAAAGCAGCTACACACAAGGTGGAAAATGGTCAAAACAGGATAGTAACAGAGAAAAAGTGTTAACAGTTGATTAAAAAGTGAAGTTCTTAGACTTTAGTATACATAGAAGAAAACCTGAAATTGTGATGGGAAAGATACCTAACTAAAATCCAGGTTAGTCTTTACAAGAGAATGATTTAGAATGAGAAAAAAAAGGAGTGACCAAATGGCCTTTTCTCTTTTGCTAGGCACCCTACATGACAAAGGCTCTCTTCTTTCTAGACATCATGGTAAAATACCACCAAAGTGTCTGGCTATCTATACATGCATCTTTCTGGGTCAAGCAGACAACAAACTTGGTACTAGTTCATTTTAACGCCATGCAAAATTGTGCCCATGTGTCACCAAGTATACTAGACACATTGAAAAGTGTGCATAAAACAGTCACCCCAAAGCAGTTTTTTAAGGGTATTGAGCCAACATGCAAGTTTTGGGGCTCAAAGGTGGGACTGCTTCTCAGCTTTTCTGCTTTGAGAGGTACCAAGTACATGTCTACCATGTGTGGACTTCTCTTTAAAATTAACAACACTATAAAAATGAGCTTATGACTAAACCAAAATTAAAGAAAATTAAAATATCAAAATGACTGTGGCACTCATAGGAAGAGAAAAAGTAGTAATTATTCTTCACTATTTCATATGCATACTGAAGATAAATGTCTAGAAAACCTCATGTACAGTTTTAAATAATGCATAAAATGTTAAAATATTAATATTTTAAAAATATTTTCTTCCCAAAATATCACCTTTCTCAAACTTAATCTTTTCATATGAAATAATTATTTAAATATGAAAATATTTCAAAAATATAGAAAGTAAAAGAAGGGTAGTACATTATGATAGGTATACTTTGTTCTGTTGAGGAGAGATATGACCAATATTTTCTCAGTGACTAATTTAAACATCCAATATACAGATGAATAATCTGTTACAAATTAGTATCCATTTAAAGATTACTTAAAAATTATCAAGGGAAACTCAGTTCTAACAATCTACCTTTATTTTATTCAGAAGTTTCAATTACTAATTAAAATTATGTTTCAAATTATCAAAATATTACCTTTAAAATAATATTTATGTTTAACTCTTATTTATAGTTTACTCATTTTATTCCGTTGGAAAAGGAAAATAGAACCATAAATATAAAAACATATGACTGTGTAGATGATCAAATGTATATCACAAAATAGGCAAACATTTCTTCTAATGTATATTGCATTCAGAAAAAAATAAATAAAAGAAGTGCCTTCTCTGACATAGAGATGCATTTATTTATTGTTCCATCACATTGTTATAATTCTGAATTGATCTTTTGCTGACTTCTAGTCCCCAAATAATAATCACAGGACAGGAGAGATTTTCAAGAAGTATTCTGTGAAAGTGAATTTGAAGTACTAATTTAAGAGTCCTTGTATTCTCAGAAACTCATTATCAATGTGTAGAAAGCTGGGGATATAACAACTCAAAGAGACTAACAAAACAAGTATAGATAAAAAATTGACAATGACCCAACAAAAAAAGTGAAAGAGGAAGTAAAATCTCTATAGAAAGTACTATTCATTAAAATAGAAAGTACCACATATATTGTAAAAATGGAAACATAGTAAAATAATATAACTATAATAAAAATAGTAATATTTGAGAAATAAGAGAAGAAAAATTTCAGGAAATAATGAAATAAATCTAGACACATTTAATAAAAAAATAATAAAAATACCACAACACTGTTAGATAAAATTACTGAGTTTTCAGAGGATAAAAAATAAATAACATAGGAAAACCTAAAAATTGGACAAAATGGTCTTTTGTTCATTTTTTCCATAGTGGAAAACTATTTAGCTCCTCTGTGGAAAAGCATAACTCAAGAGTTTTACACAAAGTCAAATGCTCTTGTCACAAGAGACAGCCATCTTCAAACATTCAAGAAGTTAGGAGATTAGAGAACCCAGGAGATTTTTTTTAAGATATTAAAAGATACAGTTTTGCTAATGAAATATAAAACATTAAAAATTAATTCTTCAGAAGCTGATAAAAATGATTGAATTATATCTCATATAAGTTATATCTCATATAAGTTCGAGGATATTAAGAATGAGATTGTTCTAATCACTTTTGAACAAGTCAGTATCTGGTCATAAGCTGTTATTTCTCCTGAATACATAACCACTTTAGGACTTCCAAGGTCAGGGTGAAAAGTATTTTATTTTATTTTATTTATTTATTTTTTTTAAAGATTTTATTTATTT
>NW_019154087.1:850685-978745 GCF_002288905.1 Enhydra lutris kenyoni
ATTTGACAGAGAGAAATCACAAGTAGGCAGAGAGGCAGGCAGAGAGAGAGGAGGAAGCAGGCTCCCTGCTGAGCAGAAAGCCCGATGTGGGGCTTGAACCAGGACCCTGGGATCATGACCTGAGCCCAAGGCAGATGCTTAACAATTGAGCCACCCAGGCGCCCCCACATTTTGCTCTTAACCCATACTCTGTTGTCTTATCAAGAGGATGCATACTCCATTTGCAAATAAGATTATGAAGTCTTTGAGGACAGGGGCTAAGTATGTAAGTTTTCTGAAATCCCCTTTTTTTTAAAGATTTTATTTATTTATTTGACAGAGAGAAATCACAAGTAGGCAGAGAGGCAGGCAGAGAGAGAGGAGGAAGCAGGCTCCCTGCTGAGCAGAAAGCCCGATGTGGGGCTTGAACCCAGGACCTGGGATCATGACCTGAGCCGAAGGCAGCGGCTTAACCCACTGAGCCACCCAGGCGCCCGTGAAAAGTATTTTAAACTTTATAAGAAATTAACAAACTGTTTTCCAAACTGTCCTATATTACACTCAGAAAAATACAAAAGACTTTCAGTTGCTGCATATTCATAGCATATTCAAAATAGACTTTTAGCAAGTTTTAAAAGGAAAAAATAAATAAATAAAAGGAATTCTAGTGTATGTGCAATGGTATGTCGTAATTTATAGTTGCATTTTTCTAATGAATAACACTTTAATATGAACTTGCATTGCTCTCCACTTATTTTTCTTAAATTTTCTCAGTAATTTTAGAATTTTTACTATAAAAGCCTTGCATGTATTTACTCCTAGGTAATATATCCTTTTGATTATTTAACTGTGAATTGAATTTTAAAACATTTTCTTTGTTTATTACTAGTATGTGAAATATATTACACTCATATGCTAACCTTATTTATTACAAAATTGAAACATTTGTGTATCAGTTCTAGCAGCTTTCTAAGTAGCTTCTTTAGTTTTATTTGCATAAGCAATCATTTTATTTGCAAATAAAGACAATGCTGTTTTTCCTATTTTGTGATTACGCTCTTTATTTTTCTTGTCTTTTTTATAATGGTTTGGGCCTATGGTTATATGTTGAAGATAACTGGTAATATGAACATTCTTGCTTTGCTCCCTGTTTGGGGGGAAATTATCCAATATTGTACCATTGAATATTATTACAGAAGTAGATGTATTTATATATTGTAGAAATAAAGAACACCCAAATGAGAGCAAACTGAAGCTATCTATTCGTATTTAGGTATAACAAGAGTCAGCTACCATCGCTTTAGTTTTGTAGAGACTCAAAGTCAGACAGAAGAGTGAGAAGTCTTTATAGCTGAAAAAAAGGGGAAAGCTTCAGAAAGTTTAGGTAGAGGGAAGATGGAGGTGAGCTAAGTAGAAGTGAAGTAGCTGATACGATTGGTTTAGGACAGATATTTAACTTTCTCTGGTGATCCTAAGCTGGCAGCAAGGGCGAAATTATAGAAGCTGGTAGTTAATGAAAAGAACATGACTCTTCTGTGTCACTCAATATACAGGTTGTGGTTTGATTTCCTGGGCTGGTTGCTGCAGAGATTGTGGATCAGAGTTCCATTCCCATATATGATTTGCCCCTCCGCCCTATTTGGTCATAATTTTGCCTGCAAAAGACCAACAAATTCAGGGAAGTCTAAGGATTCAGATATTCAGTACTTGGGAATGCTTCAATTGTGTCCATTTTGAAAAATCATATCATGAAATCTTCTTGAGATTTTTATAGCTTCATTGTAATATCAATCTTCTGATGAGAAAGTGGCTATAAAAAGACAGTTAAGACTTTGATTAGAATGCAATGGACTAGCATCTTGATCATTATGACAAAAACAAGAACAATCAATAGTTTCCATAAAATGCTTCAGAAACAGGAATCCCAGTTGCTCAACTCACTCCAAGAGAATAAATCCTGCAAGTTATTAGGATAGGCCTTAGAGACTTACATAGCTTATTCCTTAAGGCAGTGATAACTTGTTCTACCTTGCTGTACTAATCATTTTCTTAAATTTATATTTTGCAATGCTTTAACATCCTGGGACCTTGTGGACTATCCTTGATAGGTTTAGCTAATTCCTAGAGATAGTAAACAACTTAATTATGCCTTTTATATGTAAACCAACCAATCTGGAATACTGGACAACTAGGGATCACTCCTATACCTCAGAGCACCCAAATCATTCAAAGTATCCAATCCTAAGCCTACACAGCTGCTAACTCTGCCTCATGCATCCCTTCTCCACAAAACAAACAAAACACAATAAAGGCCCATGCTTTCCTCTGGTTCCTTCTTCCACCTTCTTCCTTCACCACCCATCTGACAGGTGCTTCCCCATATTCCTCTGCCCTGCTGCATGGTGCACCATGCTTCATGTTTCTGGAGATCTATGAATATAAAAACGTCTTCCTTTAAGATAGTCATTTCCTTCTCTCCATGTGCCACCATATCTTCATGAAAACAAAATCCTGGGTACATTTTAAAGCACTTGCCTGGTTCATCAATCCAAATATAGCAAGAAATATTAGCAATATAATAGATACCACCATGACTAGGTAACAAGAAATCTAGAACAATGAAATAATTCATCACTACTCACACCAGTTCTGTCCAGGGAAGAAGTAAAATCTTTAAAAACTTCTGCCAGAGTTAGTGAGAAGTGTCTTACAGGTTTTGGTCCATTTTGATGACACCCATCCTACTACTGGGAAACTTGTGGAGATTATTCACACAAATTTTGAGTCAGTAATTCTCCCAGGTAGAATGCTCACTAATCAAGGAAAACGTCATTCTAGAGCTTATATCTGAGTTGAAATTTTTAGCCATAATGATTTTTAACATTAGGATCATTCTATACAGACAAGCCTTGGAATATCATTCCTAAAAGATATGAGGTGTTAGTCTGAGACAAAGAGGACAGGCATTTTGGCCACAGAGGAAATGGTATAAGGGAAAGCCATATGAAAATCTCAGAATTAAAAAAAAAAAAAAAGAGTTGTTCAAGAAATGAAGTGGAGACCAGTGCCTTACATTCACTGTGTTACATATTTGGATCCCTATTAAGCAGTTCCCATTGGCAAGTATTTGATCCATTGCCCAATGAAGTTTGCTGAAATTAAGTTGAGAGTCATCTGGACTCTAATTAATAGATCAATAATTCCCTCTGCTCCCACTGGGAGAGAGACACTAAAAATGTCACTTTTAATTATTTAATTACTTTAATTATTTAAGGCCCTTTGTCCATGTTAGTGCATGTGTAAATGCTACTTGAGGTATGATTCCTTATACTTTTGTTTGATGAAACAAGAATTTTTCAAAAGATTTGTTCATGAGAGTCTGATAATGGATGCTCTACATCTAGCAGTCAGTAAGATTGACAGCAATTTCTCATGTTTGGGATAGTCTCAGAATGGAATAGGAATGCAAATCTGATATAATGATTGCAGAAAGGAGAAAAGAAAAGAGGGAAAAAAAGGTGACTTATGGGTAAATGAAAAGAAGAGGTCTGTGAAAAAAAGAATTTTAAGATATATAGATAGATAAATAATAGATAATAAATAAATAATAGATACATAGATGATATAGATACATCAGGGAGAGTCCAAAAGCAAGCTCCCTGGTGTGTCTTATTATAATTCTTTTCTCTGTGTTCCATTTTGGATAGATGTCTACTGTCAGAGATCATTAAATTGTTGCAAAGGTCTTGCATCAGCTACTACTTCCAAAGATCAGATTCCTCTAGAGGATATTTGAGAACCCGCCCACAGTCTGAGGTACCCTATTAGAGTTGCCTTCCAATTTTTTGGATTTCTGTGTTGCTTCTTTAGCTGTGAAAAATGAATCCATGAATTGACTCCCTGGAGTCTCAATGCTATATTGGCTAATAACAGTACCTAACAAGGCACTGTGAGGATAGCTATTATCAAATATTGGAAAATACTTACAAAATAATAAAAAAGGCTACTTAGGGTTGCCTGGGTGGCTCAGTGGGTTAAGGCTTCTGCCTTTGGCTCAGGTCATGATACCAAGGTCATGGGATTGAGCCCCGAATCGGGCTCTCTGCTCAGCAGGGGGCCCGCTTCCTCCTCCTCTCTGTCTCTGCCTGCCTCTCTGTCTACTTGTGATCTGTATTTGTCAAAAAAAAAAAAAAAAAAAAAAAAAAAAAAAGGCTACTTAGGAATATGTGGTAAATGGTGTTAATCTGTTGATGATCACTCTGGATGTAGTACAGGAGTCCCTTGGTATCGCTATATACTATATGCTATACCTGAAAACAGCAGAGTAGGGTCTAATATCAGAGATAAAATCCCTAAAATCTCTAAATGCATGGGTGTTCCAGTCAACAATATACATTACATGTTCTAAGGGAGTGAACTATATGGCCATAAGAGCTAGTGGGAATATGTTTAGCCAAGGGAACTGAAAGTTTTATGAAACTTTTGTCGATTTTTATTTAATAATGCCTTTGGTTCTTCAATCTTTTATAAAAGATTATAAATGATAAGGAGAGAGTATAGTTTTTGAGGGATCATACTTATAATAGTGAAGTTTAATCAGGCTAACAAAAAAAAAATGTTAGTTAGGGAATGCTTCTTCCTGTTCTAGATGTCTTTCCCTTTGAGGTGAACCCTTTAGTATCATGCTGTTGGCTCGTTTTCCCCATTTAGTCACTCTGCTCCAGGAGAGTGGAATGTGGTAATTTTACAGAGAGTCTGAAATAAAAACTTAGAGATACATATCTCAGAATCATTTTTGTCTTTTGCTTCTTGGAGGCTCATAGAAAGCACCCACTGTGCTCTTCTAGAAACAAGTACATCGCTTATGAAAGAAGTCCTGTTCTGTTCAATGTTGCTTTTGTTTGGGTGGGTACATCTATGCCCTGAGATTCACGTTTAGGAAGCTGACTCACTTCAACAAGGTGATACCCTGTTCTAGAAGATCTGTCTCATCCATAAAAAAGTTATTTTGTTTTCTCCCTCTTTGTAAGGAAACTATAAAATCTCTAACATTTTTATCATAATGTGTTCTCTTTAAAATTATTTTAGGAATTAATATGCACAAGCAAAAATTAGTCTTTGTGCACAAAATTTTATTTATCTTCTAGTATAACTAAATACAATTATTTTTAATATTCAATTAAATAAAACATTTTCCTATTGTTTATTTATCTATATACTTTAAAGAAATACCTGGAATGCTGTTCAACAACTTTTGACAGTGGTTGCTACTTGATGGCAGGATTTGGGGTAATTTAGTTTTTAGTTAATTACTTTATACATTTTATTGTTTGATGTTTCATTTACTCAGGATGCCATAATAAAATACCATAAACTTTGATTTGAACAACAAAAATTTGTTTCTCACAGTCTGGAAGCTGGGAAATCCAAGATCAGCTTTCTAGCATGGTAATTATAGTGAAAGTTCTTTTCCTGGTATGCACATGACTGCCTTTAGACTATGTACTGATATGACCAGGACTGCAGGAGGTAGGGGGATCAAGAGATAGAAAGAGAGAGACAGACAGACAGACACAGAGACAGAGAGTGTGTGAGACCAAGCTCTCCAGGGTGTCTTATAACTCTCTTCTTCATAATAAGCACTTATCCTATCATGAAAGCCGCACTTTTATAACTGCACCTAAACCTAATTACCTCCCAAAGCCCCATCTTCTCAGTGGTAGAATTCTCGCCTGCCAAAGCCCCATCTTCAAATGGATAACTCAATTCAGTCCATAACACTTGCATTTGAAATTAATGGGGATTTATTTAAACTCTAAAATAATAGACGCATCATTATTGATAAGAAAATAATTTGGAAAAGAAAAAAGCTCTTGCCTTTGATTTACTATCTGAAGAAATAGTCACATACAGTTAAAAGTAATTGTTTTCAATTGCCTTTTGAGGTTAAAAAGTTTACCAATTTTCAACTGAAGAAAATTTCAATAATCAATAGCCTCATGCCATGAAGTACATATAAAAAGTGTCATCCTGTGGAATGTATAATACATATGGCAATGCATTGTGGAGAACGTCTAGATTTTTTAGAATTATGAAAAGAGATGAATAAAGTTGATGGTTATAAGATAAGATATCAAAATGAATTAAATTTTCATAATCCAAAAACATTTAGAAAATATAATTTTCATAAATATATTTTAGTAGCTGCTAAAGTAAAATGATTTATAATAAAAAAGCCAAGGTATCCTTACCTCACCTTATACATGTAGTTAAGCACATGGATATGTAAGACAAAATTTTTCAACTTTAAAAATATTTTACCCTTGATTTCAAAGTATGATATCAAATGGTCAAATTAATATTAAGAACATCTGCCCTTCTTGAATGAGCAATAGTAAAGTGAAAATAACCATAAACCGGATGAAGGTATTTATTTAAATAATAGCAAACAACTGAAATTCATAACATAATAAGCTGCTATTTATTATTTAGAGAAGGACAAAAACATTAAAATAGAGAAATATGTAAGAATTTTAAACAATAAAATTATTAATAAAATGAAAATATAAGAAAAAGTACCCAGTCTTCTTAATTCAAAATAAAACTAACATGAGATATTGATTTCACCATACATCAGGTTACCAACAGTTAGATTTTGTTTATCAGTGTGTGAGTTATGAGGTGATGGGAATTTCTGTATACCGTTGTTGACATCAAATTGATGTGATCACATTGTATAATAAATTTAAGTGCTAACATTTAACTAGCTAAGCATGCACAAACCTTGTAACCCATGAATTCCATTCCTTTTTCGTATGCTTTGGGGGACAAGTACACGAATAATCACAATAGCATTGTTAATTAAAAAGATGGAAAGTAATGTTTACCTGTAGTAGAAAAGTTAAGCATGTTCTACTCATTCATTTGAATATCAACACATAAATGAAACTGGACTATTCCAAGAACATTAATTAGGGAGAAATGAATAACAAAGTAAATCTTGAAGAGAAACAACCAGGTGGAAGGATTTGTTCTTTTGGATATTAGAATATTATAAGATACAACAATTCTGCAGAATTGTATTTATGCAAGTATATACAAATAAATCAACATTGATTAGAGGGTCCATAGGCAGACCCATTCATACGTAGATACTTTTGTCAAAATTCCATGGACCAATTTATTTCAACTGATAAATGATAGAAATGACTGCCTATTCAATAATTGTTGCACTACTGATTGTATGCCTACCTTAGAAAGAAAGAAAGAAAGAAAGAAAGAAAGAAAGAAAGAAAGAAAGAAAGAAAAGAAAGAAACAAAAATCTTGGCTCCTAAAACACAGACTTATCAAATCAAATCCATGTTAATTGTGTATCTAAAAAATCAAGAAAATATCTTACTGAATAGAACATAAAAGATTGTGTTCATGGCCTTAAAGGCAAACCAGTTTTCTTTTAAAAAGCCCAATAGAAACATTTGTTAGAGACTCAAAACCACATACAAAATATACAATATACAAAATGCTAATAAACATATGAAAACTTGTCCAATGGCTTTAGTAATTGCAGGACTACAAAGTCAAGTCACAATATGTCCACCCAACAAACTGATGATTCTTGAAAACTCCTAAGTACTGAAAAAGATGTAGTTAAGTGGGAATATTCACGTACTGTGTAGGGACAGCCTCTGTTTTTAATGCCCCTCACCCCTCTGAACTCCTGGGAGTTCACTTTTCAAGTACAAATCAGTGGATCCCAAATCATCTCCCTTATCAGGGTCTCACATCCTGGCCTACTGGACCCCTGCTCTGATCACTCCAGGGACAGGCACCAGACAACCAAAGACAGACTAACCAATTCTAAGCCTGTTTACTCTCCTTGCTTGTTCCTTCCCACAGAAACCACAGTAAAGCCTGTTCCTCAAAATTCCTCCCTCTCTCCTGGCCTTGTGACTGATGCTGGTGCTCCCTATGTGGCCCTCCTTGTTGTAACAGGCTCCCTCCTCTTGGGAACTGTGAGTAATAAGCTATGTTCACAATGGCCCTTGTTTCCTGATCTGTTGGTCTTGCATACCTCAGATTTTCTATTAACACATTATATTAAAATGTATTTTTATTACAGGTGAAAGTTTGGGAAAAGATATTCTAAAAAATGACAAAGCACAGTCACACACAGTTACCTGAAAAGGGAGACACTCAGAGGATTACAAGTGCAGTGACATGACTAGTGTGTGATTGGTGAGAAAAAGGGAATGATACTGGTTTCTAATTTTGAGATTAGAAAATTAGGGTAATCTTGAAAGAAAAGATGAAAGTTCTAATCATTTACTCCAGCAAAATCAAATAGGAAGAATCCATGAAGAACGACACCCAGCTCTGTTTTTATTTTTATGTTTTATCAATTAAACTCAGAGCAGGAATATTTTGGCTATTTTTATTATTATTATAGTTTTGGCTGTTTGGTGACTTCTTGGTTTTTGTATTAGAATGTTTTTATTTTTAATTTATTTTTCCTTTTGTGATACTCTAAAGACAGCCTCTTGCATACATGTTAATATGTGATTGTACTACTTCTTTTTTAATATATTGTTAATGTATCTTAGTCATTAACAAAGGTATCCAGGGCTAAGTACTATATTTTTTTTCTTCAAATAAATAATTAAAATTTTTCTATGCAATGACTGGCCTTAAAAATTCAAAAGTATGCACACAGGACACATAATGATCATTCTGAATCTAATTATTTAACTTGATTAATTCACTTATTAAATCATTTTTTGAGAGAAATATATTGAATAATCAGGTAAAAATTCATCAGCAGTAAACATATTTATTTGGTGATTTTGTATGCAAGATAACATGTCATAGTCTTGAAGAAATATATATCCATATCAGGATAACCACTAACTGGGTATCATTTCAGCAATAAAAATTTAAAATACATTTTCTGATAAAAGGGGGATTTTGAATTTGTGCATACTTGTTTCCCATCTAATTAAAACATAAATAAATGCTTTCTGTTTTAAAAGACAACCTATCTGATGAGATCTGAGGAATGTTTGTAAATCATATATTAAAATCATCTCTGCTTTACAGGTTGAAAAATTAACTCTCAAAACTATCTCTATACATTAATATATGCTTATTTAAAATATTTTATAACACTATTTCGTGGATCTACCTATATGTATATCTAGACAATTTCCTTGTGAACAAATAAGTGGGAGCTTGATCCTGTTCCAAGCAGTTTCAGTTACTGAAACAAATTCCCTCGTGTAGTAGTTTCATACCCGACTTTCTTCCCACTAGATATTTATGATTATTTTCAGAAAAGTTCTACAATTGTCCCAAAGTTCTATCAATTTGAACAAAGTATATCACAAAGTGTATATAATGAATATTTCATAAACTGAAATCTTTATTTTGCTTCTCCTAATTGATAGAACCTCTTATATATGAAGCTATATAAAATAAATTACTATTTAAATATATTCCAAATAGATATCACAATAGCTTGTATTCAAAAACCTGAGAGAAGTGAACTAAACCTGAGTAACATGGTTTATATTTAGGTATGTAAAAACAAAGAACACATTTCCATCATCTATATTTAAATACTCATTTTATGTATTATAATTAAATGCTGTTAGATTCTTATGTCTCTAAATTGTATAGTATTACTTGAGAGAAAATAGATAGGTATTTTCCCAGAAGTTATCACATAAACACAATATTAAGTAAAGTTCAAAATTAAGAGCAAAAGTAAAAATCAAGTAATCATTTAATTTGGAGCAAACACTGACACAATAGTATTATAAATGCAAAGTGAACAGAATAGTCTACTGGTTGCATCATGAATTATTTATCAACACAAATGTGCATAATCATAACAGGATATGCTCTAGATTTTCAAGGATAAAAAATATTATATATCAAAGATCATTGAGAAATAAGAAAAAGGGATAATCTATTAAAATATTTTCCTGAATAGGTGTCACCTAAACATCATGCCAAATACGTGTGCACACTGGAATTTTATTGAAAGGGTTTATACAAAAAAATATGAGAATTCCTTAAAATTTCCTAAAATTTTTGTATGTGAATTTTATCTCAGTAAAGTTCAATTTAAAATGCTGTCAACAGTTTCCAGGTTTTATGGTGCTTGGCTGTCTCAGTTGGTATAGCATATGGCTCTTGACCTCGGGGTGCCCACTTTGGGCGTAGAGTTTACTTTAAAAAAAAAAAAAAGACTAAATAGGAACTAGAATTAATTTTCTTTTGACTATTTAGAGGTCAATTTTCTAGCAGTAATTTATTCAAAGTTTGTTTTATGTATTCAGTATGATGTATTTCTTTGAGGATGTGTATAGTACAAAAAGTTAAATAATTTAATGACATCAATCATGATTGTGCTTAATTTTTCTTTATAAGTTTATAAGAATATATAATATTTAAGGAGTAGATAATATTTAAAGAATATATAATTTATAAATTTATTGATTAACTGGCAAGTTTTAACATAGTTGCTCATAATGTTATAGCCAAAATTGGGCTAGAAACTGTATTGTATATAGTTTGACTGACAGAGAAAAAAAAATCTAAAATGACAAAAAAAACACAATAAATATTTAATTCAATTGTGGAATAACTCACATAACTGATTTAAAAATAAAATCCACTTTAGAAATAAAATAAATTCTGGTATAAATAAATTTGATAAGAAACAAAGCAATTTTCAGCAGTATGAACCTTTTAAAATTGACAAAATGGATATCATAATCTTAAAACATTTACTTAGATCTTTGGGTCATCTTTCCCTTATGCCTTATTTGTAGTAAATTCTAACTGGTGTAAGGTGATATCTCAATGTGGTTTTAATTTGAATCTCCCTGATGGCTAGTGATGATGAACATTTTTTCATGTGTCTGATAGCCATTTGTATGTCTTCATTGGAGAAGTGTCTGTTCATATCTTCTGCCCATTTTTTGATATGATTATCTGTTTTGTGTGTGTTGAGTTTGAGGAGTTCTTTATAGATCCTGGATATCAATCTTTTGTCTGTACTGTCATTTGCAAATATCTTCTCCCATTCCGTGGGTTGCCTTTTTGTTTTGTTGACTCTTTCCTTTGCTGAGCAGAAGCTTTTGATCTTGATGAAGTCCCAGAAGTTTATTTTGGCTTTTGTTTCCTTTGCCTTTGGAGACATATCTTGAAAGAAGTTGCTGTGGCTGATATCGAAGAGATTACTGCCTATGTTCTCCTCTAAGATTCTGATGGATTCCTGTCTCACATTGAGGTCTTTTATCCATTTTGAGTTTAACTTTGTGTACGGTGTAAAAGAATGGTTGAGTTTCATTCTTCTACATATAGCTGCCCAGTTTTCCCAGCACCATTTATTGAAGAGACTGTCTTTTTTCCACTGTATATTTTTTCCTGCTTTGTCGAAGATTATTTAACCATAGAGTTGAGGGCCCATATCTGGGCTCTCTACTCTCTTCCACTGGTCTATGTGTCTGTTTTTATGCCAGTACCATGCTGTCTTGTTGATCACGGCTTTGTAGTAAAGCTTGAAATCAGGTAACGTGATGCCCCCAGTTTTATTTTTGTTTTTCAACATTTCCTTAGAGATTCGGGGTCTCTTCTGGTTCCATACAAATTTTTGGATTATTTGCTCCAGTTCTTTGAAGAATACCGGTGGAATTTTGATTGGAACGGCATTAAAAGTATAGATTGCTCTAGGCAGTATAGACATTTTAACAATGTTTATTCTTCTGATCCAAGAGCATGGAATGGTCTTCCATCTTTTTGTGTCTTCTTCAATTTCTTTCATGAGTGTTCTGTAGTTCCTCGAGTACAGATCCTTTACCTCTTTGGTTAGTTTATTTCCAGGTATCTTATGGTTCTTGGTGCTATAGTAAATGGAATCGATTCTCTAATTTCCCTTTCCGTATTTTCATTGTTAGTGTATAAGAAAGCCACTGATTTCTGTACATTGACTTTGTATCCTGCCACGTTACTGAATTGCTGTATGAGTTCTAGTAGTTTGGGGGTGAAGTCTTTTGGGTTTTCCACATAAAGAATCATGTCATCTGCAAAGAGAGAGAGTTTGACTTCTTCATTGCCAATTTGGATACCTTTTATTTCTCTTTGTTGTCTGATTGCTGTTGCTAGGACTTCTAATACTATGTTGAACAAGAGTGGTGAGAGTGGGCATCCTTGTCGTGTTCCTGATCTCAACGGGAAGGCTGCAAGCTTTTTCCCATTCTTCATCATCTCCCATTTGAGATATATACACCAACTTAATAGTTTCAATATCTATAGAGATTCTTTATTTCATGGGGATTTTTACTTGTTTTGAATAATAAACAGGGGGAATAGGTTCATGTCTATTAGTGTTTCTTTTTGCTACAGGAGGTCAATATCCAGATCCTCCCATTATTTTTGATGGCCTTCTTGCTGCAGGTAGGTATGCACAGTGCCCACCTGTGGACAATTATAAGCTAATATTTATATGACTCATCATTATTCTCTATGTTACAATCTGCCTTTATACTACTACTTGACTCAGCAGTCCAAATATCATATGACCTGGGGGTAATATTAAGTCCAAGTCTTCCCCCAGCTATTCAGCTTTGTTAGGGATCTTACTATGAAAGGTTTACTTAACATAACAAGGTTGAAATAACTAGACAGTAAGAACACTTTTCCTCAGAGCTCTTGAACTCATTTTGCAGTTTTTTCTACTCTCTGTCTTCTAGTAACAGTAAAAGGCTTTGGCAAAAATAGCACCACACAAATTTTATTTTTACACCCTAATTCCAGGAAAGTTGCTGCCTCCTACCTTCCCTAGATTCACTGAAAAAAAAAACAAAAACAAAAACAAAAAAAAACACCAGGGGAAGACATAAAACACAAAAAAAACACAAAATACAAAAGTAAAATAAAAAAAATTATACCTGTTAACATTTTCTATTACAAACATAAAATTGTAATTTTTTGGAAATATTTTAGAACTGATTTAGGATATTATTTAATGAGAGAGACTTATATTTTATTTTGTATGGTGAGATGATAGAAGTAAAGATTTTTATCTGGACAACTCAGTATGTTTTTATAATAATAAACCATATGAATTTGGCAAGAATCATATTAGCCTATAATGGCTCCTAACACAATATCAAAAAAATAAATCCATGATAATTATGGATGAAAAAAGCAAAACAATAGCTTATAGACTAAAACATAAGAAGTTGTTTATGGCCTTGGAGAAAAGAAAAGTCAGTTACCAAAAAATCCAACAAAAATATATCTAAGAGACGAAAAGACACATAAAGAATTCTAGATTTAGGAATCAGATACCATGTTTAAACTTCAAGTTTCTTTCCTCAAATATTGTCATTTTGTCATGAAACTTTAAAAAAATTATCTTGAAAATCTCCAATACATATTGATAATCACTTATGTTCAGAACATAAGAACTGAATGTTATCTTACAGGATGCTTTACAACTGAGAGTAGATAAAATTTCAGTTGCCATATTCAAGCCACTTATAAAATTGACAAGCAGTCTGACTCAGACAAATCTTTGTTTCTATCACCAATGTGCCTTGTGAATGGCCTTGAATATATGCTCAAACAGATGTTATAATTATAATTTGATTTGTTCCAATTTATTGAATTGAAATGATCTCATATGAATTTTAGTCCTTTCCAAACTAGAGTAAAAATATTTAATGGTTAAATCAGTCTTTTAGAGATTTATGGAATGGTATCAACATTAAAACAGGGAAATTTTCTTTGAGTTAGTGATAAGTAGAATCCAGATAATTCTTTTCAATTTCAGATTTGAAATTGAGGGGGAAACTATAGCTTTATCTCTCTGAATTTATTGCAGCAGTGTCATAAATAATGGAAATAGTTTCATCCTTCCTAAAGATTTTGAACATGTTTTTTGATTATATTATAAAATGTACTTAAAATATTAAATATTTTCTACTAAAAGAAAAAGAAGCATTCAACTCAAAAGTCACACATGTTTAGCAGTGTCTAGATATTGTTGGAAGAGGATGATGCAGCAGATGTGTTTTCCCACAGATGTAACACATCAAGAATAAATACTACAGAATGGCAAAGGCTATGATCTAAAAATGTGATAAAGTTTCAGTACAATATGGACAGATAATAATAGGATTAGATTGAACTGCACTAAGCCAAGAACATGTTTTTGCTTCATATGAAAGGAAACTACACGTATATGAAAGAAATAACATGAAAGTGACTCAAACATACTATTAGATTTAGTAACGTTTTTCTTACCAGACACCCACATCTTACAAAATTTACTTTAAAAAAAAAACAAACTATCATTCAGGTAATATAATGATAAAACTCACAATTTTTCCTGAACAAAGAGGGAAAAGAAGTAGTGAAAAGGCTAAGTAAGAGCGACAAATACTGGAGTCCATAGAATGTTCAGTTTTCAAGAGGTTAAAAGGATGTACCAGTGTAGGTCTTGAAAAAGTGTTGATGAATGACATGGATGGTAGAGACAATAGAAAGGTAAGATGTTTTAAATTATTTTTCAAATATCAAAATATTTTTTAAGTATCAAGAAATAACTGTTCCCTAAAACAAGAAAGAAAAAAAGTTGGTATAGATGTGGTGGTCAAGAAACTGAGAGTAAGGTTTTGGGGAATTCTCAATTTGTGGTCAAGGTTATGGTGAATGACAAGGGCTTTGAAAGCCAAAAGCAAAAATTGTCATAATGGACAGAGAGCAAATGGTTTGAAAGAGCAATCAGAAGCCAGAAGCTTGGTATAGGTAAATAAATGTCATAAGCAATAAAAGGGCAGTTTATTTGCAATGTTAATTTGTTTGCAGAAAGAAAACACTAAAAGCCTGGCCACTACAAATGAATGCCAAACGGATATACAGCCAATCTTTTGATCATAGGTGTGTGAAGCTGGGGTGGACAAAAGGTAGCACCTTACTGAAAGAATTATTGAAGCTATATTTTTCACGCACACTGGGTCCTGTTTTCATTGAAAATATAGAAGATTTGGTTAATTAGAGCACATGCATCTATGAAGACCCATCAGGACTAAGCCAAGAACATCAGGATGTGGGATGGAGGGCAGGAGATTGATTCTAGTGGAGATGCAGGCCATTTACTGATTAAAATATGCTAATAAGTGACTTTAAAGTGAGAGATAAACCAGAATTCAAGACAGAGTTTCATTCCTAACAGTCTCTTTGGTGAGGGAAAAAAATCGTGACTTTTAAAATACTTCACCTACTATTTTTAATGGCTTCAGGAATTGTTCCTGTGACTTGAGAAATTGTCATTTTTTGGAACATTATTCAAGGTAAAATGCTAGGAGGACTTTAATTAATGAAAAGTCTCATAATGCTAGAAAACAGAAAACTGTCAAATATTATAGAAACTCAAATTGGTGTACTTGCAAGTTATAGTTACAGGTATTTTTCCTTTCTTTTTGCTACATTTATAATTTCTTTCTTATTTACTAATAAAGTTAAATTTTATTAAATGAAAAAAATTAATAGGTATTAGTCCATTAGTAAAGAAAATGAATGTATATTGTGTTTAATATGTTATATTTGTTTCACAATATTATAGAATTTGTCTGTTGCAAGGAAAATTATAGGAATTCTGCATATGTTCAGCTTAATGTAATCATTTCTTGTGTTCTCTGGAGCCAATCCAGATACAACAAAATTAGCTCTAATTTTGTGTCTTTTATTTGTTTCTTCTTCTAGGTTAAACATGGTTTGGAAAAGAATGTGTTAGAAAATTTGAAAATTGTGAAAACCGCTGGCTTCTTGGAAAGAGTGTTCTATTCAAAGATGAAGTCCTATCTCTAGTTTACATTAAACATTTGTTTAATTTCAATGTGTGTCCTGGATTTCCTGTCTCTAAAATATGTCCATGAAGCATTTTATTTCTCTTATAGGAATTAAAGTTATTTTTTTAAGTTTGGAAATTAATTATTAGAGACCTCTGTTTTTTGTTTGTTTGTTTGTTTTTTCTGGCTTCGAATTACTTTTCTGTCGACATCTTATCATTGCTATGATTTCAACTGAGAAATGATATTAATGGATTCATTTATTTACCTGGAGTTGTTATCTTTCTGAATGCTATCTTCATATGTTTATGAAATGGGTGGCATACAAATAATAAACAATAGTAAAACAATCAGCCACTAAGAAATCTCTTTTAGAAATTGCTCTAATTTTTTATGGTATTTATTTTTAGTACAATAATGCCACCTCTATAAGCATGCTTTACTTTCTCCATTTTCAAATACTTGGCCATTATAACATAGTTTTAAACATTTTTTTTCCCTGAATTGCACAGGTCACTGATAACATAGTAAGCTGAGGTTGTTTTGCTGTGGTGCTTTGGTGGTTTCCAGGTCTGGTAAGTTGTTCAGGTCAATGTCAAAATGCTGAAGAGTTTATAACAACTTTGATATTTTTACAAATCAAAGAAAAATATTCCTTCCAGATAGCTCTGAGAGAACTAAGAAGTTTTACTACACATGAATTTATTAAATATCTCCTTTGAAATGTACTATTGCCAACGTTTCAACATGCAATGGTAAAGTAAATGGGCAATGCTTCCCTATGCAAACATTATGTAAGTGAACTACTGCATTTCCCAAGTTAACAGTATTAAATGGCTTCAAGAATTGTTGTATTACCTTTTTTTTTAATTTTTATATTACCTCTGCAAAGTAAAATGTTCTTTAAAATTCTCCTTTCGAGTTTTCAAACATTAGTTTTTCTTGTCTTCAGTAGATTAAAATGTCTAGTTATAAGAAAATACTGGACTGACTCTATACTTTTGGGGGCCCCAGTGCAAAATGAAAATGAGTGTTGTGCCGTGTTCTAAAGATATTATGAATTTCAAGATGGTGATGGCAGAGCATTAAACCCAGAATGAGGTCATTGCACACACATGGAGTTCTGTCTGATTGCACAGGTAACACAAATATGAAGTCTGCAGTAAGCTCATACCCAAATGAATAAATCTTACAGATTCTTAAAACTAAATAAATGAGAAAATGTATTTCATACGTACACTCAGTAATTTGACTGATTGTGAATTAAATTGGCCATGATATTGGAATTTATGCTCAGGATCTCAATTTACATCTGAATAAATAGTTATTTAATAATTATTTTTCAAAATTAAAAAGATTTATCTAAGAAGAGGATTCCTGAAATAAAGAAATTAAAATAATTTATAATTTAATTCCGTATTTAAGGCCATATAATTTAATTATAGAAATATATATTCCAGGGGCTCCTGGGTGGCTCAGCTGGTTAAGCAAGGAGACTGCTTCTCCCTCTCCTATTCCCCCTGCTTGTGTTCTCTCTCTCTCTCTATGTGTTAAATAAATAAATAAAATCTTAAAAAAAGAACTAATGAAACTATTGACTTAAAATGCATATATATATATATTCCATTACTGATTTAAGTTGAAAGATCAAAATAAAATGTATAATCAAAATTACTCAATTTATTTTTAAATTATATTATGTCACACTGAACAAATAAGATTTGAAAGCAGTAGTAAATGAACACTTTCGAACATGCAAAATGTGTTTTCTTGTTGTATTTTGGAGCCTATTAGCAAGGCTGGAGCTCACCACTGATTCACCTCCTGCTTGAACAACCCTGTAATGTGATTTGCAAGCCAGTTGTAACTTCACCCAAAACATATTATGATATAGAATGTATTTACTCTCACAGGATTTGCTCTTCATAATAATTTGTAAGAGAGAAAAGCATTGTTCTACTTGAACTTTATGGCTGTTCCTTTTGAAGTCACATACATATTTACCTGACCAATCCTTCTTACTCTCTATTTCAAATTATCTGGTGAAATTAATTTGGAATATAATTGATGGGAGGTCTGATCTGAATAAATGTGTATGTTACAAATGCAAATGCACTAATGTATTTTATAGCTATGCTGTTTCAAGAACTGACTTATTTCTATCTGCTTTTTATTCACTTTTTAAAATTAGGCTACTGATGCATATTAGAATTTAATTATACCAATTAGTACTGCCACATCAGACATATGATGTGCCTTCAATTAAGAAGTACCTAATGGGTATTAGTGCAATTTAGCTTCATAATTAAAGTTCTAAGAACAGCACAAATTAAACATTATGATTACAAAACATTAAAAATCTACTGGTGAAATTAAAGCTGAATATTTTAGCTTCTCCGTTTAAACTGATTTTTAAGAAGAGAATCAGGATTATGTAAAAAACAATGTTAACATTATTGAAGCATTCTTAATTAAAGTGAAAAAATATGCACTCATATATATGTACCCATAGATAATGATTAAATATTTAAGGAAGTATCAAACATAACATTCCTGCCATCTCTAATAGGCATTAAAGGTTATTATTTTGGGGTATTGTTATTTTTCTTTTGCTTTTGCTTTCTTCCTTCTTTTCTTTCTTTCTTTTTTTTTTTTTTTTCTTTTCCCATAAAATACTTGATAACTGTGGTAGTCAGAACTCCTGCTTTGGGGGTACCTGGGTGCATCAGTTGGTTAAGTTTTTACCTTTGGCTAAGGTAATGATTTTAAGGTCCTGGGGTCTAACCCCACAGTGGGCTCCCTGCTTCTCCCTTTCCCTCTGCCTCTCCCCCTGCTTGTGCTCTCTCTCCCTCGCTGTAATAAATAAATAAAAATAAATAAATAAATAAATAAAATATGTATTTAAAAAGAAAAGAAAAAAAAGAAGAAAGAAGAGGAGGAGGAGGAGAAGAAGAAGGAGGAGGAGGAGGGGGAGAGGGAGGGGAAGAAAAAGAACTCCTGCTTCAGGGACCATAGATGACAGACACAGGCAACCCCAGTCGCTATCCTTCTGGTTGTGTGACTATGTTTATACAGGAACTGTATTTCCTCAGGATGTCCCGGCCAATAACTGAGCATACTGGGGTTACTGGTGGAGGACCTTCTGTGAGAAATAGTGGGACTTTTCTTGCAGAAGACTTTGACTTGAGGACTCCCCATTGGTCTGGCCAAAATTTACTACCACTCTGATGAAGGTTGAGAATCTTCTGTTTCAATTCTTCCTTTTTCCCTTCCACATAGATCAGAATATCATGGCTGTTTAAATCCTCCCTGCCCTTATACCTGTTTCCTCTCCTTAAGGCTTAACAGGAACTTCTCCTTCGATGTTTTGCATAACTAAAAAACTTTGTTTTAGCTTCTTGGAAAACTTAATGTCTTATATGGTATACATACATATATGCATTTAATAACTTTTGGCATTATTTGAACACTGATTTTTAAAAAAAGATTATCTGAACAGAGATAACGAAAAAAAACAAATAAAACTTTAAGAATATCTTTCTATCTGGATTACTTTGAATTTTCTTCAAAAGAAATAGAATATCATGAAAAATTCCAAATTGTCTACAAATAGATAATAATTCAGAGAAACCCTAGTACTATATTCAAAATAAGGATAATGGCATTTGTAACTTCCTACTTGCTAGGAAATTCATTTAAGATAAAAATACATTTTTCTTGGGATGCCTGGGTGGCTCAGTTGGTTAAGCGGCTGCCTTTGGCTCAGGTCATGATCCCAGGGTCCTGGGACTGAGTCCTGCGTCAGACTCCCTGATGGGCAGAGAGCCTCCTTCTCCCTTTCCCACTCCCCCTGCTTGTGTTCCCTCTCTTGCTGTGTCTATCTCTGTCAAATAAATACATAAAATCTTTAAAAAATATATTTTCCACAATTTAAATATTAAAAATGAACTAAGACATTCAAAACTCACTCTCTGATTACTTTCACTGTTTTATGTGAAAAATAATATCAAAAATTATATCAGCTGATATATTTTATCCATTATTTTAAGTACCTTGTTAATCATCTTAATTAACCATATAAAAATCCTATAAGATTATTATTCCTTTTTATAGATAAGAAACTAAGTCAAAGAGAGGATTAAGTGAGTGCCAAGAATTACACTGAAACAGTGTTTTCTTGAGTCCATGAGCACATGTACATTTACCTGAGGCACACATATGCATAATATACATATCATGGAAATTGTCTATAGAATATTGATGTCTTGGGTAGCTAAAAAGGTATGCAAAGTCTCTTTCATATATTCAGCTTCCATTCAGAGCTGGCATATGAGAAAGAAAGTGACTATAGAAATGCATTCATTTTGGGCACCTAGGTGGCTCAGCAGGTTAAGCGATTGCCTTCTGCTGGGGTTATGATCCTGGGTTTCTGAAATGGAGCCCTGCATGGAGCTCTGTGCATGAGATGGAGCTCTGCATTGGGCTCCTTGATCAGCAGGGGACCTTCTTCTCACTCTCCCTTTACCCCCTCCACACACACTCATTCTCTCTCTCTCTCTCTCTCAAATAAATAAAATCTTTAAAAATTAAAAAAAAAAGCAGATGCACCCATTTGTCTATTTATTCATTAATTTGTTAAGCCAAATATATGAATCACAAACTTTAGGTCTGTTCAATGTTCTGATAAATAAAACAGATTCTGTGGCTTACATACTGAGTTAATTTGACTGTACTAATATTCATTTAAAAGGCAGTAGATGGTAGATCATGCTAGGAAAGCAGTTTATGGGAATTTATGAGGAAGATCTAGAGTAGAATAGAAATTTTCCCAAGACCAAGTAAAATAGGATGATTTGCAATACAAATTTGTTTACAGTTTTCTTTTCAGTGTCTCTTGATGAAAAATAAAAAAGTATTTATAAGATCTTAAAGATCATCTAAGTCTATAATCATAAAATTTATAAGATGGAATCTACTTTTTTGTTAAAGCCAATCCTGTTAAGCTTTGGATCTAATTTTGACTCTTTTAGTTTACTGCACAGTGGTCAACATAGAATTTTTCTTTTCACTTTTGGATTAAGTGTGTTTCCTGAATGACATAAATATGAACTTTTTCTGTTTACTTGAAATTTCATCAGGATGTGTTAAGGAAACCATAGTAGCATTCAATGAAAGCTTCTACTTGGTTGCTTATAAATTTATTTAAGGTAGGTGATTTTTTTCTTTTTTTTTAATTTATTTAGCATTTCCACCCCTATTCTACCTCATTTCTTTCTGTTTCCAGAGCTCGTGTTAAATGAATGTTGAATTTCCCAGATTTATCCTTCAATTAGTCTAAAATGGCATGATTAAGTTAGCATGGAAAGACCAGCCCGGCTGCTTTTCAAAAGTGAGAAGAATTACATGGAAAAAAGTGTAGAAGTGGACAGACTTTTTGAAAATATTGCACGGGTGAAGTGGGAAGAAATGGTAACCTGTTTTAGGATGAATATTGTTAATGTAATAAATGATAAGATCAATAAATCTCATAAAAATCAGTTTGTTGGCTAGATAGCTGAAAAGGATGAAATGATAACCAAATCTGTCTTTCTTAAGTTTTACCCAGAAGGCAGTATGCCTTCTCTGGCTTCCTTCAAGTTCAGCACCAACAGTATTTGCTTTATAAAAATATTTCCTATGGGAACTCTTAACACTAAGTAGTTTCTTCCTTGTTTTGCAGGTAGGGTCTCTGACATGGCTTATGAATAAGACAGGATCGTCTTCAATTCTGTTTTTATTTTTCCAATTTTTTTTTATCTTTAACATTTTTATTAAGTGAAAAAACCATTAAGATCTTACTTATCAGTCTTTCAGTCTTCATATTTGAAGACTCCATTTACAAGTAACCAAAGCTCATTATCAGTTCAGGTCCCATCTTTAAAAATATAGCCTATTAAATGAGTAGCCATGTATGAGACTTCTTTATTTCCCATAGTCCATGGTGTTTTGCACATGTCCCTTGATCTGAAACTGATACTCTTTTCCTAGGATTATTGGTAGAATGAAGTAGATCATCTGGGATCTTTATTTGCAGTCAAATGCTCTACCACTGAGCTATATGGGATCTTTATTTGGATAACAAAATATACAGTGCCGGTCCTACTCAGTTATTTTCCAACCGAATGCTCTTAACCAAAAAAAAAAAAAAAAAAAAAAAAAGAAGTCTTCTCATTTTGCTGAAAGAATTAGTGGGAAGAATTTGTAATTTAAAATTGTTGCCTCTCTTGGTACGTTTAGGATAGATTTGTCTATTTAGGACCCCAAGATATTTCAAAGAGCATATTAACAGTCACAGATTAACATGATGAAATTGTCATTGATGATAATTTATTGGTTACATTTCAGAAAGAGATATGAATATTTAATTTTTTGTAATCTCAGATTTTGGATTTCAGTCAGAAAGGGAAAATTAAATAAAGTTTAGCTTTTTCATTTCTGTATCCAAAACACTAGATTTCATTGTTTTGCTTTTTCTCACTCTTTCTAAAATTACATTTCATGAAGGAAACCATGGAAAAAGCTTAGGAATATAATCAAAAAGGGATTGGTAAATAACAGCAACAAGGGGCAAATACAGACTATTTGGATCCAAAAATAGACCTTTAACAACATACTATCTATTAAGAAAATAGACAAATCCCAAGTACAAAATTCAAGAGTATAGTTGCCTCTGCATGGCAGATAATGAATGAAAAATAGCTGCAAAATTATTAACACAATTCACATTCTTAAACTGGAGTGTGTGCTCACATGTGTTCATTCCATCTCACAGGTGAAGTATTTAATCAAATATTAATGATAGAAATAGAATAAAATGAGATAAAATATCTAGCAGCACACTGAAACAAAAAACAAAATTGGAACTGAATATAGGCAGTGTCTTCGTAAGACTTAACCTTTCACTATGTAAATAGCTATCTCTTAGTCCAAGAAATCACAAAACCCACACCTTTTTAGGCATAAAAGATTTAATGAAATAAATTAAGCAATGGTCTACTGAGGTCAATTTATAATATCACATAAAAAATAAAATTTAAAAATCCTAAATCTAGAAAAATGAAAATAGCTATATAGGATTTATTTAAGTTCAAAAGTATAGTCATTAAACATTTGTAATTTTTGTAAAGTTTAGAAACTCCTGCATGATTCTTATTATTTATAATTAGTATGTTTATATTAACTTCACTTTAAAATATTATTTTTTTAAAAGATTTTTATTTATTTATTTGACAGAGATCACACATAGGCAGAGAGGCAGGCAGAGAGAGGAGTAAGCAGGCTCCCTGCTGAGCAGAGAGCCTGATGTGGGGCTCAATCCCAGGACCCTGAGCTGAAGGCAGAGGCTTAACCCACTGAGCCACACAAGGGTCCTTAAAATATTATTTTTAAACTTTTATTTGTTTAATAACAATTGTTGCAATTAAGAGAAATGTAAAAGAAAAATATACTTTCAGGTGAATATCAATCTATAAGCCAACAATATACGTTGATCCTCTATTGTAAAATAATGCTATTATAAATGTATGCCCAATTCACATTATAGATCCTGAGTTATGGTGCAAATCATATTTGCATAATCTTAATATCATATATTAAAGATAAAAGAAGGAGACTGCATAATTAAAATATAAATAAGTATATTACTCAAGTTAATTATTCATTATATATACCTATGTATTATGGTCTTTGCTGTTTTGAATTAACTCCCCAAAGATTTTAGACTTCAACTTATTTCATCAAATACCACAAAGTCTTTGGCTCTGATCAAATATAGTACTATAAACACTGTATATAGACACTTTAATATCTTCTAAATTATTCAAGTTTTATATATTTTCATTTTTTGTATTTTATTTTTATCATATTTCCATACCCACACTAAATAATTCAATAAATCTACATGTATCCGTCACCCAAATTCAACAATTACCATGGTTTTGCCATACTTGCTTCATGTATTCCTTTGCATTTTTCCCAAATTATTTAAAAAATTATATTGTAGAATGTCATTTCATACCTGCTTTATTAAGGCTGTATTTCTAAAAAATACAGTTATTTAGTTATACATTTTTTAAAAGGAAAACTAATTTTACTTTATTTGATACTTCAAATATTGGGGTTTATTTGTTTGTTTAGAGAGGTAGAGACAGAGAGAGAAAGAGAGAGAAAATCTTCAGCATCCTCCACACCCAACATGGAACTTGATCTCACAACTTTGAGATCATGACCTGAGCTGAAATCAAGACTTGGCCACATAACCAAATAGCCACCCAGGCATCCCTTGTTCATTTTTAATGATACATACTTCCTATATATCCTTTCATTATATATATGAAAATATGATCAGGAAAAATGTCTGACACAAAACCATATTCAATGAATGATTTTATTTACTCACCTAATCCACTAAAAGGAAAAATGACACCAATATTTGTTTTCTTTCTCTAAGTTATTTCATTATGTTTTTAGAGTTCGAGCACTACTTTAAAGTAGTGCTCATTATTGGTTTCAACTACATATTTCCTAACTGTTTTCAATCTCTTATATAATCCAGTGCAATAGAAAGGATAAAATAGACCCTGTGATTGACTACAGAAATAGAATATTTAGTATAATAATGTAAATGATGCTGAAATCATATTTAAAGTGTAAAATATACATTATACAATAATGTAATAAAATTTTAAAATCTTGTATAGATTTCATAGAAAAAACATAAAAACCTTGAATTGATAATCAATGAATTGGAAGTAAAATTGTTCATTTGAGGTTTTATTTTTTGCATATTCTTCTTTCCCTAGGCTTTCTGTATTGATATAGCAGTGAACAAATTGTATACTTTAAAAACCACAGGGTTTGAAGTGAATATAGATGAAAAATAATATAAGCAAATAAAATGTGGCAATTACTTCTAAATTAAGAATAGAAGGAGCATTGAGAGAACATATTAATGAAATGTCAATTTTACCAGTAGGGGATGAATATAAACTGAGCTAAGGGGCTATAGTAGGTGAGGATAAGGACATAGAGAAGATAGGAGGTTAGTTCACATAAAATGTTCTAGTTAAAGGAATTTGAACTTCTGGCTCAGGCAATAGACACTATCGATAGTTTAAAGCAGAAGATTGATATGATGGGATTGGCAATTTCCAAGAAATAATTTGGGCAACATTAAAGCAAAGGATCAAAGAAGTTTGACCCTGAGGTAAGGAAATAAGATAGAAGACTTTAGCAATAATCTAAGTGAAAATTGGATGGAAGTCAAAGCTATTTACCCAGGTAGGCTGAGTTAAAATTGATGACTAAGAAGGTGTTATGTTAAGAGTGAAAAGTCCAAAACTGTGGCTTGGGTGTCTGACTTGGGTAATGTAGAATGATATATATGTCATTATGTCCAGATGCAGTGAGCAAGTTCTGGCTAATGAAATGTGGGTAGAAGTCATGCAAATATTTTTCAGACTTTCCTCTTAAATTTTCTAGGCCATACATGGATGTTTTAATATTTAGTTGTTATCATAGCCCATCTTTACTAATACCAAGTTGTTGGAAGGATTGAGGCCTATTGTAACATAAAACTAATATATGTGGCATTGTCTTGAAGTCAGAAAGTAGGTGGTGAGGAAACTTAAATCAAAGATCACAAAAGATCATGGAAAGTAGCTTTTCATTCTTCCCTCACAGAAGTAAGTGGTAGGTAACAAAAAACTGGTGTATGGGTGTTTTTCCCAGAAAACATAAGCACAGTTTAACCAAAGAACTTACCAGTCTATAATACACAAATCATTCAACTCTCTGTCCAAGAGCCTTTCATAATCATCAAAAGCCCAGTGCTTCTATGCAGTTCCTATTCTTGCCTTTCTAAATGAGATTTTATGATTTTCTTGCCCTTGTTCTCATATAGGATATGGAAGGTAATATCCTGAAACAAATGGGGACTCTTCAGAACCTGATATATGTTATCTTATGACACCCAGAAGCCCAAGGTTTTGTGCTGGATATAGAATGGATGAAAATCTGTGCTCCTTGGAGAGAAGATGGTTGTGTTCCATGTGAGAAGTAAAGAATCAAGTGTCTAAATGCCATCCAGTTAAATTGGACAGAAGAGTTATAACACACTTTAAGTCTAGCCCTCTAAAAGATCTCATATAATCCTCTATATTTCTCTTCCTTTGTTTTATTGACTTTGAGGGCCACACACTTCAGATGGAGGAGTTTGCCTGGTCCATACATACTTTTAGCAATTGAGTAATAGAAACTTAATGTGAGATTTGGAGAATATTTATTACTAAAGACAACTTAGTCTATTGTAACTAATATAAGGGATACAAGTTGAGATCACTGGAGGAGCAACAATTTGGAAATGGTTAAGGATGGGAAGGATAATAACCTAAACTTGGAACATGTCCAGATTGAGAAGACTGTGGGACATCCATATCAAGTTGCTTTTCTAGTAAAATTGAACATAAATCTAGGGAGATGATGAAATAAACTTTCACTCATCATAGAAAATAAGGAATTATCAGTAAGTGGAAATTATGTGAAGATGCTGAACTAGTTGAGGTTGTAAAGTGGCTCTGGTTAGAGTGTGAAGGGGAAGAAACTCATAGCAGAATGCTGCAAATGTTAAGAATGAAGTTCTTGCTATTAATTAAAAAATAAAATATTGAGTATGTGCCTTTAGACTATAAATGGTCTCATTTTAAATATAAAACAGAAACAACCTAAGATCATATTACTTTTAGAAAGTGACACCACTCACTGATTCATATTAAGCAGTTCCGAATATAAACTTGAAAGTATTCACACTTTTTGTTTAGAAAAGCATGAAGATAATTCAACATTTATTTATTATTTACTGTCCCTGTAGATTGTTGTTACTATGAGGGCAGGGGCATATCTATCATGTTCATCTCTCCATATTTAGTTTCTAATATTGGTCCAGGGAGCAGTTTGCAATGTTAAATAGAAAGACCATATTAAAAATCATTGAAAAGGTGGCATTTAAGCAGAAACTTAAGAGTAATGAGGGATGCAGCATACAGATACCTGAGGGAAGAGACCACAGGCAGAGGGAACAGCCAGTGCTAAGGCCTAAGAGAGCCATTGTGCCTGGCTTATTTGAAGAAGTGCAAGGAATCTGGTGAGGCTTGAGATGTGGAGTAATGATGAGCTCAGAAGCATAATAAGAATCATGATGTTAGAATTTTAAACATCACATTACCTTTGACAACTCCTGTGAATGAAATGGAGAACTGCTGTAATTTCCAAGGAGAGAAATGACATAATCTGACCCTCATGTGAAAAGGTCACAATGGATATCGTGTTCATAACTGATTACAAGGGGGCCATTTTCAAAGAGAAACCCCAATTAGTAATGAAATTATTCAGGAGGTGGATAGTAGTGATTCCAATTCCAGTGGAGATGGTGAGAAGTGGTCAAATTCTAGATTTGTCAAGCTTTTGGGTTTAAGCAACTAGAAGGATGGAGTTACCATCAAATGAGATGAGGAACATAAGTAGATGTGAAAGAGAGAGGGATCAGGAGATAAGCAATTTATTTTGAGGTGTATTTATTATGAGATGTCTATTGGGTATCTGAAACAGTGAAAGCCCAGGCAAGATAATAGAAATCACTGAGAATTAAAAAAGAAGAGAGAGAGAGAAAGAAAGAATTAGTGTAGAAAATGATGGTAGAAATACATTTTTTAAAAGATTTTATTTATTTATTTGACAGACAGAGATCACAAGTAGGCAGAGAAACAGGCAGAGAGAGAGAGGAAGGGAAGCAGGCTCCCTGCCGAGCAGAGAGCCCGATGTGGGGCTCGATCCCAGGACCCCGGGATCATGACCTGAGCCGAAGGCAGAGGCTTTAACCCACTGAGCCACCCAGGCACCCCAGAAATACATTTTTTAAAAGGCAATCAGGAGATAGGCAATCCAGAATTTAACAGCAACAAGAAGAAACGCTACCTTCTTTGGATGGACAGGCAAGGTTAGGAGTCCTCATTATTGGAGCTGAAAAGAGGGGTTGCTACTTGAAACCTATGTAGAAAGTGGACCTGTGTAAAAGGAGTCAGAGTCAGGGAAAAATACAGCTGTTACCAGATATGACACTACGATAGAGAGGGACTGAGAAAATAGTTAGATTGTTCCTTTTCCTGCATTTCATCTAACATCTCCATTGTTGAATCCCACCTGGAGGCCAGACTTCAGAAAATTCTGAGATACACAACCTCCACTAGTCAGGGCCTCTGTGTTATGAACTGAGCAAGGAAGAGTGAAAAATGGATTTGAGGAAAAATAGACTCATTATAATCATAACACTGAAATAGAAATGTAAAAGATGCAACTGAATTTATGAGTGTGGAATTCAGGATAGAGATAAGGCATGGAAATATAAATTTTGGAGTCATTAGTATTTAGATTGCATATAAAGCCATGAGATTGAGTGAAATCACCGAGGAAGCAAGTGCAAAGAAATATGAGGGGGAAAAAAAATGAACTACTGAGAACTGGGGCATTCCAACATTAAGAGCCGTGGGAACAAAGGAGAAACCAGTGAAAGAGACTGAGAGAGAGGGAAAAAAGGGCTACAGAAATAATAAGAAACCCAGGAGGTAGATGAAGGAGAAGGTACTGATAAACGGTATCAAATGTTGCTAATAGATCAAGTAAGGTGGAAAAAGAGAGTAAGAAGCAGTACGAGTGGGGCAGAAGCTTACTTAGAATGTGGGAGGAGATTTAAGACAGGGTGAAATGAACAAATATGGGGACAGTGAATATAAATGATTCTTTTGAGAGGTTTTGATAAGGAAGGGATTAAGTTCCCTGGTGGTAGCTGGCAAGAAAAATGTGACAGGCAAAGGTTTTTAGTTGTTTATTTTTTGTTTTTTTTAAGATGGAAGGACTAAGAGCATATTTGCAGATTATGAAATGATCCAGTAAAGAGGAAAAATTTGATTACATAAACGATAGGAAAGCATTCCTTGAAAGAGGTCTTTTTGTAATCACAGAGAGCTGATGGGTAAGCAAAGAGATTGGCCTCAGCTAGGAGCATGGGTATTTCCTTTCTGGCAACATTCTCAACAGAGGGCAATTTTGTTTCCCAGTGGGGCATTTGGCAATGTTTGGAGGGAGTTTTAACTGTCCCAATTTGTGAATGAGGTGTTACTGGATTCAAAAAAGAGAGACCAGGAATGGTAGTATATTTCCTATAAGGAACAAGACAACTCCCACATCCCATCCCCAAAAATGATTATTTGGCCCCTTATGTCAGTAGAAATGATGATAAAAAAATAAAACACTGTCTTATGGTAATATGATAGATACGTAGTATGTAAGTTATGATACTGGTATTAAGTGTATATGGCAGTGGGAGCTTGTGTGCATTTCTTCCTGATTGCTTTAATTTTTTCAGTGATGTAAGAAGCAAGATCATCATCGAGCAGTGAGATTGTAGAAGATGTGAGAGGTTTGAAATTTTAAAAAAATTTACAAATTAATCTTATTAGAGAAAAAAGTGGTGGATTGTGGAAGAATAGGGGGTTTCTCTGGCAACTTGATTTTCAAGGTCATAGTTTTAGAGAAATAACAGTCAACATAACTTAGTTTTATGATTTTCTCCAATTGCATTCAGGTAAATGAAAACAGTTTCAGAATTAGTAGACATGCATGAAACCAAGGCTATAGTTATGCCAAGTGAGTCATGGTTAGTAAATAAAAATTTATTTGATGACCAAGGATGAAATATTTGAAGGGCTCCATGCATGAAAGAATGAAGCATATTCACGGAAAAGCAAATAATTTTTTTTTTGTGGAGATGATCATTTAACATGTATTAGAAAAGAATTAAGAACTGTGAATTAAATTTAAATTTATGAAATGGGCAAAGAGTAAATGATGTTGAACCTGGGCTCAATGATCAGATAATTATTTTAGAATACTCAGAATTGCACTACAGGGTAGAAAAGATTGAAGAAGTTAAATCTAGAAGAAGAAGAAGAAGAAGCAGCAGCAGCAACAGCAGCTAGTTTTTAAATTAATGCATTAGCCCAGATGTGAATTTATGAAAGCATTATCTACAATAATAACAACAGGAATATAGATGAGGACAAGGACTAAAAAGAAACATCGGATGGGGGAAATCCGAGGGGGAGACAAACCATGAAAAACTGTGGACTCTGAGAAACAAACTGAGGGTTTTGGAGGGGAGGAGGTTGGTGGTTGGGTGAGCCTGGTGGTGGGTATTATGGAGGGCACTATTGCATGGAGCACTGGGTGTGGTGCATAAACAATGAATTTTGGAACACTGAAAAGAAATAAAATAAAATGGAAAAAAACAAAAACAAAACAAAATCATTGGGTGGAATCAACTGGATTTCATTGCATCTCATGTTTAATAAGGTGTGTGTGATTTCTAGTCAATATATATTGATGAAATTTTTAACATGTACAATATTGAGTAGGGGGCACCTGAGTGAGTGGGTTAAAGCCTCTGCCTTCGTCTCAGGTCATGATTTCAGGGGCCTGGGATTGAGCCCCATATCAGGCTCTCTGCTCAGCAGAGAGCCTCCACCCCCCACTGCCTGCTTCTCTGCCTACTTGTGATCTCTCTCTTTCTCTGTGTCAAATAAATAAATAAAATCTTCAAAAAAAATTTGAGTAGAAATAAAGTTAGCCAAACTTAAACATATTGTTAGGCCAGGTAGGAGAGTTCTGTACAGAAGATGAAGATTCAAGAGTAGCAAGAGAAACATGGTACCTTTTGACCAATTCTCTCCCCTGACTAGGGCAGATGCAGGAATGAAACTCCTGGGAAACAAAGACAGGTGATGGGTCTAATCTGTAAATACACTATTGTGGGACTCCTAGAAAATAAACTAAATAGTTTTTGGTAGCAGGAGAATCTTTATAAAGTGTTTTTAGCAGACTATGCAGAGTCATCTAGGATTGCTTATGATAACCAAACTGGGAACCAAAAATCTTAAAGCCATAATTCTCAGGAAAGTATCACATAAGGTAGGCCACTGTATAAGCATAAAAAGAAATATTTTGTGATTAACAAAACACTCTGTGTAAATAAGGCAATTGAACATTTTACTTATATATGAAATCTAGAAACTTGGGACAGAGCTCATTAAATGACCAAGAAAAGGACCTGGGTTCTATACCAGGGGACTGGACCTTTTCCTCCTTCACTAAGATCTCCTTATATCCTTAAAATTATTAATAAAGCTCTATACTGAGCAAGATCTCTGATTTGAGAGTCTTCCTCAATGACACAGTACTTGGTGTGAACTCAGATTAGCACTGTGGGCAGGGCTGTCTCTCAGATCCCCAAATCATTTCCCTAAAGACCTCTTTTTCTATGTTATAAGAGGCAATGGGGAAATGCAATCAGGCTTGGATTCCAGAATGCTTGGCTACCAATGTTAGTGTGCAGTGCCCAAAAGTTTGAGACATATTAAGGTGAATAAGTCTTAGCATTAAATAGTGGAGGAAACAGACTGCAATCTGGTAGCAAGGAATAGAGTACGAGGACAAAAGAAACATAAATTATTTTGCTGGCATTGCTAGCTCATCTGTAAAAGTCTAACATTTAATAGTGGGGTAAACAATCTATAATATTGAATTTTTCTTTACTGGAAGGCCTTATCTTTCTGCAGCTTCTTAGAGAAATCTCATGTCTCCTTGGAAATGATCTAAACCATAGAATACTCAAAAAACAATTCATGTAACTGAAGCCCATGATTAGGTAGTGACTGAATATTGAGGGCATTTTTTTTTAAGAACTGCACAGTCATCAGCAAAAGATTGGTGGATTGTTGGCATGGATTCTTAAAAACAGAATTCTATATCACATGGAAAGAATTGCTCAGGTTAATCAGTAATCATTAAGTAGACAAAAACTTTTGAAAAGATGTTTTCAGATACTATGACAGCCTGTCTGCTGCCATGGTTAAGGCAGTATTTGGCAGGACTATCCTGAAAAAGATTATAAACCTTCTGTTTTAAGTCCCTCATGGGACACCCCTTTTCACATGAGAGGAATGTTACAAGTCAAATAACCTTACACAGGCTTTTCATTTTCTCTTACCTTAGTTAGTGCTGTTGACATAGATGGTGAAATGTACAGTGAGTGGGGTCAGGTGACACTTTCTTATCTGACGATCCTATGTATCCTTAGAAGCACTGGCACCCCAAAGAAAGAAAGAAAGAAAAAGAAAAAGAAAAAGAAAGGGAGAAAGAAAGATAGATACAAAAGGCAGTGACAGACATTCAGGCTTAGCTACTACACATGGGATTATGTGGAGGAAAAACTGTTGTAAGCACAGTGGAAAGGAATTAAAAATAAGAGGAAGAAGTAAAAGCCAGCTCACCAAAAAGAATCTACTTTAAAGCCAAGGGGGGGAAAAAGTAAGTTTTCAAAAAAAGAAGTGGCTTTAATAGATTTCCGAATAAGGAACTTGTAATGTATAGTCAACTTTCTTTTTTTTTTTAAATATTTTATTTATTTATTTATTTATGAGAGACAGAGGGAAAGAGAAAGAGGCTGAGGCAGAGGGAGAAGCAGGCTCCCCAAGGAGCAGAAAGCTGGATGCAGGACTCTATCACAGGACCCTAGGATCACAACCTGAGCTGAAGGCAGATGCTTAACCAACTGAGCCACCTAGGTGCCCTATTGTCAACTTTTGAATGGGGATGGGGGGCGGGTTACTAGAGAACCATGCCCATCCCCTAGAATATTCTTCAACAGGTCCTGGATTTACTCCCTTAGTTAAAACCAGTAGGAATTTGAAAAAGACTAAATGAGGAGCTAAAATCTGTTCTTTCAACCCCCAGTCAGGGATCTAAGACCACATGGTTAATAATTTGAGTGAAGTTACCCTGGATAGTACGCAAACTGTTTGAGGATTGTTAGAATAGAGAATTGAAAGCACAGTAACCCTTGTGGGAAATAAGGATGGTACTCACACATTTTCTAAGGTGAAACCTAGATTGTATGGAAATAACATGAGGGAGGAAAACCAGATGAGTTACAAATTGAAAAGGGTGATTGGAGAGACTATTATGTAGGAACACTGCCTTTACATGACCACAAAATTAGAATTGATATTATATACAAACTGAGTACAGTCATATTTGCCCTTTTCACAGAGCAGAGTGATTAAGGCTAGTCAAGTTTTAATTAACCATGATAAATGGGATTCTTTGGAAGTGCCCAAACTCTCCTCAGTGGTAAACATTGAGCAACACAACATTCCAGGAGACAGTAAGAGGCTACTGTTCTAATTAAGCATATGGTTGAGAAGGAAGCTTTTCTTCTATTTACTCCCTTTTAATAGTTCTGACTGATCAATAGTAAGGTAGATGGTTCCTGGACTTTAACAGGAGGCTATTAAGGTGGTCATTTTAATACTTCAGCTACACCTGATATGTTGACAACTGTACAGGAAATAAAGTAACCTAAAAAGCATTAATATGTCCTGAGAACTGGCTTCATAATTCATGAGAAGAGGGTGAAATGAAAACAAAAGGTCCCTTATTCAGAAATTATTCAGAATTTCAAGATAGCTATGTCTGAATGCCAAACTGATCTCAGCACCCTTCTAAGCATGGACCCCTCCCTGTATAACTCTGCAGGTAATATAACCATGGACCTGGCTGTGTACACCATTACTGACCTGGCTGATGTCTTCTTTCCTATTCTGATTCTGTATTCTAGTTAGTCACCATTGAAATCTTGTGGAATGAAAACAAATGTATATTTACTGTCCTTTCATGGATTTGCTTTAATTCTCTCTCTATATAATTTTATATATATTATATATTATATATCTCTCTTTACCAGATTTTTATATATATATATAAAAATATATATAAATATAAATAAATAAATAAATAAAATATATATATATATAAAATATATATATATAAAAATCTGGTAAAGAGAGATATATAATATATATAATATATATAAAATTATATATAATTATATATATATTTTATATATATATATTAATCTCTCAAATATATTAATCTCTCTTTACCAGTATATATATATACTTTATATATATATAAAAATCTGGTAAAGAGAGATTAATAGCCAATAACAAAAAAGTTCATACACTACACTGATGCTATCATAATCATTTCTTCTCAGAGGAAGAAGTAGGAGAGGAGTGAAGGGTGATAGTCAACCATATTATAAAGAGAAGCTGGCTAATAAATCCAACCAAAATTCAAGGCACAACCCAATGTGTAAAATTCCTGGTAATTTTAATGGAGCAGCCAAGAATATTCTTTAAACTATAAGAATTGATTTTTGTCTTATAGAACCTGCCAATAAGCAGTAAACCCTGATATTGGCAAGATTATTCCTCATTGTGTTTACCTCTATTTACAGTCAGTAGAAATAATTCTGAATGATAATATGACTGTAATAGTTTCCTGAGGCTGCTGTAACAAATGACCACAAATCAGGTCAATTCAAACAATAAAAATTTGCTCTTTTACAGTTCTGGAGGCTAGAAATCAGAAATAAAGATGTTGGGCAGGGCCATATCCCTCTGAAAGCTTTAGAAAAGAATACTTCCTTGCATCTTCTTAGAGGCTGCTATTCCCAGCAATCTTTGGTGTTCCTTAGCTTACAGATCTATCTTCAATTTCTGCTCCTACTTTCACACTACACTCTTTCTTCTTTTCATAAGGACTTTGGGGTCATCAGAGGTAGTACCTTCCCTAATCTAACTTCATATTAATTAACTACATCTGCAAAAATTCTATTTCCAAATGAGGTGACACTCCTAGGTTCTGAGCAGACATAAATTTGATTGGGACACTATTTAACCCACTATAGGTACTGAACAGAAACAAGCATTAAAAGTATGATACTATATGTGGAAAACACAAAAGACTCCACTCCAAAACTGCTAGAACTTGTACAGGAATTCAGTAAAGTGCCAGGATATAAAATCAATGCACAGAAATCAGTTGCATTTCTTTACACCAACAAGAAAGATAAATTAAGGAGTCAATCCCATTTACAATTGCACCCAAAACCATAAGATACCTAGGAATAAACCTAACCAAAGAGGCAAAGAATCTGTATTCATAAAACTATAGAATAATCATGAAAGAAATTCAGAAAGACACAAAGAAATGGAAAAATGTTCTATGCTCTTGGATTGGAAGAACAAATATTTTGAAAATGTCTATGCTACCTACACATTTAATGCAATCCCTATCAAAATGCAAATCCCTATCAAAATCCCATCCATTTTTTTTTCAAAGAAATGGAACAAATAACCCCTAAAATTTATATGGAACCAGAAAAGATGTCGAATAGCCAAAGGAATATTAAAAAAAAAAAAAAGAAAAAGAAGCCAAATTTGGTGGCATCACAATTCCGGACTTCAAGCTCTATTACAAAGCTGTCATTATCAAAACAGTATGGTACTGGCACAAAAACAGACAAATAGATCAATGGAACAGAATAGAGAGCCCAGAAATAGACCCTCAACTCTATGGTCAACTAATCTTCGACATAGAAGGAAAGAATGTCCAGTGGAAAAAAGACAGTCTCTTCAACAAATGGTGTTGGGAAAATTGGATAGCCACATGCAGAAAAATGAAATTGGACTTTCCTTACACCACACAGTAAAATAGACTCAAAATGGATGAAGGACCTCAATGTGAGAAAGGAATCCATCAAAATCCTTGAGAACACAAGCAGCAACCTCTTTGACCTCAGCTGCAGCAATTTCTTTCTAGGAACACTGCCAAAGGCAAGGGAAGCAAGGGCAAAAATGAACTATTGGGATTTCATCAAGATCAAAAGCTTTTGCACAGCAAAGGAAACAGTTAACAAAACCAAAAGACAGCTGACAGAATGGGAGAAGATATTTGCAAACTACTTATCAGATAAAGTGCTAGTATCCAAAATCTATAAAAAGCTAACAAACTCAACACCCAAAGAACAAATAATCCAATGAAGAAATGGGTAGAGGACATGAACAGATATTTCTGGAAAGAAGACAGCCAGACGGCCAACAGACACATGAAAAAATGCTCCACATCACTTGGCATCAGGGAAATACAAATCAAAACCACAATGAGATATCACCTCACACCAGTCAGAATGGCTAAAATTAACAAGTCAGGAAAGGACAGATGCTGGCGAGGATGCAGAGAAAGGGGAATCCTCCTACGCTGTTGGTGGGAATGCAAGCTGGTGCAACCACTCTGGAAAACAGCATGGAGGTTCCTCAAAAAGTTGAAAATAGAGCTACCCTACAACCCAGCAATCACACTACTGGGTATTTACCCTAAAGGTGTAAATGTAGTGATTGTAAGGGGCATGTGAACCCGAATGGTTATAGCAGCAATGTCCACAATAGCCAAACTATGGAAAGAACCTAGATGTCCACCAGCAGATGAATGGATAAAGAAGAATGGTTATATATATACAATGGAATACTATGCAACCATCAAAAGAAATGAAATCTTGCCATTTGCATGGATGTGGATGGAACTAGAGGGTATTATGCTTAGCGAAATAAGTCAATTGGAGAAAGACAACTATCATATGATCTCCCTGATATGAGGAAATGGAGATGCAATGTGAGGGGTTTGGGGGGCAGGAAAAGAATAAAAGAAGCAAGATGGAATAGAGAGGGAGACCAACCATAAGAGACCCTCAATCTCACAGAACAAACTGAAGGTTGCTGGGGGTCAGGGGGTCGGGAGAGGGTGGTGGGGTTATGGACATTGGGGGTGTGTGTGCTGTGATTGAGTGCTGTGAAGTGTGTAAACCTGGCAATTCACAGATCTGTACCCCTGGGGCTAAAAATACATTATATGTTTATAAAAAAATTAAAAATAAATTTAAAAAAAGTATAAGAGTCGGTGATAGCACAGACAGTAACATTAGGTCCTTATGATCAAGGCAATCTGTTAGATATTAGAAAATACTCCAACTAGAGCCCTTTTGAAAAAATTAAGTGGGGTCAGTAAGTCAAAATTCTCGGGAATCTGGCTCAAATTGCACCTCTTGAACCTGTTGATTACAATCCATTTGAAGATTTATATCAGTGCGTGGGATGAAGCAGCCAATGTCAATAGGCAAGACAAACTACATAATTTGTGTGGTCCAGTGAAAAATGTAAATGAAGGGCTTCTTGCTCAAAAATTATTAAGAGTTCATTTAGTTAATTCATTGTGTTCTGAGACTAATGAGAAGTAGGTCACAAAATCCATGGGATCATGGGTTAGTAATGAGGGAATAAGGGAGAATTCATTAACATATCTTTCCCATCTCTAAAACTTGTCTTTTGTTTCACTTTTAGTGGTGGTCCCAAAGCCAAATTAAAATCTATGTATATCGCAGGAAAACTGTATCAGTGACCAAGGCATGATATCTATGACATTGAATTTGATAGTCCATGTTGCATAGAATGATTTATGGTGGGTCTTTACTTCCTCCCATGAAGCCAGATTAGGGCTACAGGTGAATGCAGCTTCACAACTAAGCAGGGGAGAAATCCCCTGAGGTTGTCAAACCCTAAGACATTTGTTTGTATGTGTTAACAAGGCTCTTGCTATTGGCTCTGTGTATAAACATTATGTGTCAAAATTGTAAAACCTTATATTGGGAGAAAGTGTGGAAAATAGAATGGAATTATAGTAGATGGGAAAGATGTTTACAAGTAGATTACATTGCCATGGTGGGAAGCCACAACAATATTTCCACACAAGCAGCTCAGAGAGAGGGTATAATATTTAACTCTATTTTGTTATTCTCCTTCAAATGGCCCATGTTGGTGGAACATGGCCTGTTTACTACAGAAGAAGGAAATCTTACTGATTTGAACGTGCTACCTGTAAAATTTGAATAAAATAAATGACAAAGTGCCCTCTTGTGGGGAGGTGAGCACACTTACCGTTCAATTAGCAGGCTTTGTTTACACGCACACACACACACACACACATATATACACACACACATACACACACATTTTTTTTTTCCAGAAAATACTACCAATCCAATGAACTGTATAGAACAGAAAAAGCTATACAGCAGAATTTCATTACCACATGTGACCATAAATCAAGATAATGCATTGCTAAGATAGCTCCCTGAGTATATGGAAAGCAGATAGTGGCAGCCTACTTGGTGTATCACAGCTTGATCTCATCTGTTCCTTTAAACATATCAGTGTGAATGTGGATGAAATTAATTTAAAGAATGCAAAAATGGGACCCAAAAAGCCTCAGGGAATGGGCATTTGGGTGTGATTTATTGTACTGAAATTACAAATACCTCCGTTCCAGAGGTACACAGGGAACATTTATGGGGAGCCTTATGACACAACTATATTGTATTTGATGGTAGACTATACTTGATTGGGAGTCTCATGACTCACAGCATTACGGGGAGCAGACAAATCTATAATACTTAATTAACATGTAATCTCAACAATGTGTGGCAGATTAATCAGCACTGACTAGTATCCCTGTGCCAAACATTTTGCAAGAATTACAAGAGTTGGTTATGGAATATGGAATCTCCTTGAAGTATTTTTCCATGAGCCCCATAATTATGATATTTAAAAAAAAACAAAAAACAAAAACAAAACAAAACAAAACAAAAACTTGGCAGTTCAAATAAAGACACTAGAGAGAGTTTGTTTATAGAGGACTAGCTCTAGGAGGAAATCAGCCTGGGTAGAAGACAAAATTCTAATTGAATGCACTGAATGAATAATGACTCTTCCATACTCATTAACAAGGCTGGGATTAAGTTTATACCTTCGCTCAGAAAGAACTATTGGATATTGTAATCACTATGAAATATAATGTCTTTAAATTTCAGTGGCAGGAATGCATAAAGAGCTAAGCCTTAAAGAAGTAAGAAGCTAAAATCTTAGGAGAAGGAGTAAAATCAGGAAAACTTTAACCTATGTTATGGCTGGTTATCACAGAGCACTGTGAATTTTAGCATTACTCTCTAACAGCCCATGTCATATGAATAAAAAAGGAGTTTTCTTCTGTGTTATGGAATTAGTGGAATCAGAAAGATAAAGAATAATTCTTTGATATCTGTGGGATGTGGATGAGAGATTCATGGGCTCTATTTTATAATGGCCCATGAAAACCAGTAAACCAGTGTCTGTAAAAACCTGAGATACATCCAGGATATGATATGTCTATAAACCATATAAAATAGAAATTTAATGAATATAGACTTTTACTTACCACTTCAATCACTGGGAATATATGATATGTAGCAAAAAGTTACTTTTGCTGGAAGGAATACCATTTTCACTTATGTAGGGTGTGTCAGGTATTACCACAATATATTTGTCACAACAAAATAGTGGTTCATAATTTCATTGACAGAATTAAATTCATATTTACATAGAGGATGATTCCCTAAATGGAAAAAAAAATGTTGTAGGAGCTGGTATGAAGATCCCCACTCAAAGTGAAATCAACAGAAACTATTTTTTTTCCATTTTTGTTTTTATTTCTTGTCAGTGTAACAGTATTCATTGTTTTTGCACCATACCCAGTGCTCCATGCAATACGTGCCCTACCTAATACCCACCACCTTGTTCCCCCACCCTCCCACCCCCTGCCCCTTCAAGACCCTCAGGTTGTTTTTCAGAGTCCATAGTCTCTCACGGTTCACCTCCCCTTCCAATTTTCCTCAACTCCCTTCTCCTCTCCATCTCCCCATGTCCTCCATGTTATTTGTTATGCTCCGCAAATAAGTGAAACCATATGATAATTGACTCTCTCTGCTTGACTTATTTCACTCAGCATAATCTCTTCCAGTCCTGTCCATGTTGCTACAAAAATTGGGTATTCATCCTTTCTGATAGAGACATAATACTCCATAGTGTATATGGACCACATCTTCCTTATCCATTCCTCCATTGAAGGGCATCTTGGTTCTTTCCACAGTTTGGCAACTGTGGCCATTTCTGCTATAAACATTGGGGTACTGATGGCCCTTCTTTTCACTACATCTGTATCTTTGGGGTAAATACCCAGTAGTGCAATTGTAGGGTCATAGGGAAGCTCTATTTTTAATTTTTTGAGGAATCTCCACACTGTTTTCCAAAGTGGCTGCACCAACTTGCATTCCCACCAACAGTGTAAGAGGGTTCCCCTTTCTCCACAACCTCTCCAACACATGTTGTTTCCTGTCTTGCTAATTTTGGCCATTCTAACTGGTATCTCAATGTGGTTTTAATTTGAATCTCCCTGATGGCTAGTGATGATGAACATTTTTTCATGTGTCTGATAGCCATTTGTATGTCTTCATTGGAGAAGTGTCTGTTCATATCTTCTGCCCATTTTTTGATATGATTATCTGTTTTGTGTGTGTTGAGTTTGAGGAGTTCTTTATAGATCCTCGATATCAACCTTTTGTCTGTACTGTCATTTGCAAATATCTTCTCCCATTCCGTGGGTTGCCTTTTTGTTTTGTTGACTCTTTCCTTTGCTGAGCAGAAGCTTTTGATCTTGATGAAGTCCCAAAAGTTCATTTTCGCTTTTGTTTCCTTTGCCTTTGGAGACATATCTTGAAAGAAGTTGCTGTGGCTGATATCGAAGAGGTTACTGCCTATGTTCTCCTCTAGGATTCTGATATTTTTTCAAATAAAAACTATTTTAAGAAAACTATATATTTAATTAAGTGCTCCCACAGATACATAGGAAACAATTCAGATAACTGAGGTTCATGGAGGAAAAAAGTAATTGAGTTGTAAATGGACTTCAAAAGACCTCTAAAAAGAGATGTTAGCAAATAACATTCTTTGTAGAAGGGATTCCTACTCTATTGGATGATTCAAATAAAAATCGGAGTGTTAATCTGGTTAAACAAAATATTGTGGAAAATCTTATAAGACAAATAATGAACATATATGGGAAATATTTGGTCCTGAGATGTTGACCAAAGTCTGAAGGTGGATTAAAGAGTAGAGGATTTAAATGCTAATCTGTGATTCTCACCTACTACTGAAGAGAGGCCCTCCTATGACATAAGGAAAACATGTGACATATAGAGTGATTGTGTAAACATGCTACTGACACAGATCCTGACAATCAATCTGAATGTTTTTCTGCCAGCAGAAGAGTGATTATCTATGAAATACTTTTAGCAGAATGTGACCTGTTGTTTACAATTGCTTATGGTTAGCAAAGCTGTGATTCATGTATTTATGGGACGTGACTCCCTGCAAAATGTTACATATGCTACGCAATTCTCTGGTAAAAGAATACAAATATTTGATGTCTGAGAAGGTCTTTCCATATAAGTGAAGTGTTCACTTACCATCTAAAAATCTCTTTACTCTGTCTGGGCAGAGTAAGGGAATATCTGTTGGAAACTCTAAAAGTTTGAAAAATCAGAGTAAGATATCTGAACCAATCCTTGTTTGGCCACTGTCTAATGATTACCTGAATTCCTGAAATTACTAATAAACCTAGATTTTCTGTAAGATATCAGATTAATGAACATCTAACTTCATCATTGAATCATTTTGTATTACCCCAAGGCATCACATCAATGTAAAGGAATGAGTCCAGAAACCTCAAAAGATTTCAATATTTAGGACTCAGAGTAGACAAGTAAGAGAACCTATAGGACTTATAAATGTAGGAAGAGAACTAGGAAGTAAAACTGTAGAATTAAAAGGACAGAATTTCATGAAGTGGGCTATAGCAAGTCAGGTAGAAAAAAAATAAATAACAGTCTCTCTAAGTAGTCATGGTAGAGTCTAAGGACTAGAAGAGAGTTCTCAGTGGATAGAGGAATAAATAATACTTCATATGAGAGAGTAAATATTTAAGATTCTTTTGAGAAGCCTAGCTGTTCAAGGAAAGAGTATGACAGTAAAGAAAAAAGAGCTAGAGAGAATTATATGGAAGGAACTTAGGTGGATCCATATTTGGTGGGTCTAAACCATATTCAACTTTGAGAGTGGGGTGAGGTTCTTCAGGAAAGTCAAACCAGAAGCTCAAAGTGGGAAAGGAATAATGCAAATGAGGTGTCTTGAAACTTAAAGTTCTTGGTTTGGACAAGGAAAAAAAGGTTCATAAACACACTCTGCGAAGGGCAAGATAGGAGACATTTTAGGTTTGTGGTACATGCTGTCTGTGTCCTAATACTCAATTCTGCCTTTGTAGTGCTTAGCCTCCAGAGGCAATATGTAAACATGTGAGCGTGGCTGTGTTCCAATAAAAGTTCATTTATGGGACCGGTGGCAACTAGGACTTGGCCCATTGACTGTAGTTTGCCTGCCCCTAGCTTAATGAACCTGTCTCTGGTCATATGAAGGATTTTATTTTTGTTTTAAGCTTCTCCATGTATCCAGGGAAGAGAAGTAAAAGTAGAAGATCTAAGAGAGGAAAATATTAATAATGCAATGAGATCCTAGTAGCAGTGTAAAGGGATTATTTATGAATAGGGGAGAAAAGATTTTCCTGTGTTATCTCATCGATGAGATAGGAAGGAGAAAGTTAGGGACTGATACAAATTTAAATAGGCAAATGTAAAATATGGACATTAATATTACTATTGGAAATAGAAGACAAAGTCCATCTGCTAAGAATCAAGTGTGAACTGGATAATTTGAAAATTCGATGAATGTTGGAATATTAATAGTACAAAAAATGAGAAAAACAGTTATTCAAAAAGTCAAGTAATTTCAAGTGATAATATGGAAAAGTAATCTGGACACAGACTTTGCATCATTCACTGAAGTATCTAATCCAAAAAAGTAAACTGTGTCTCATGAGAGAGAACATAGCATAGACTCTGTTATTTTTAAGACGTTCTCTGAAGTTTCTGAGTGCTCTTTTCTAAGTAGTTTCATAAGTGTATGTAAATGCAACATGAAATAAGGTGACAAAACAGAATATATTAGCAGAGACTTGGATTTTTAATGCTATAATAAACACTATCAAAACAAATAATTTCTTTTAATTCAGTTTAATAATGCAGCATACATTAATTTTAACCTATGACTGAATCCACAATCATGTGAAAAGTAAATATTTCTTTTAAATTTTTTAAAAGACTAAGCAGATGTAGAATATTTAGCTCCAAAATAATTGGGAGAACTTCATAGTGTCTTATAATTAAGTTGCCTTTAAATGTGCCTGAACCTTCAGGCAAACATCTGTGGTATTTGTCTCCACATGTTCCAGCATGATGAGGTGATTTGAATTCAGTAAAAATTTTAATAGCTTAAGTTGAAACAGGATTATCCTAAGGGAATCTAGTGGAAATGCATTCAGGAATGTAAGTATTATCTCTATTTCTTTCATGAATGTTGGCTATGCTTTGATGTACTAAGTAATTGTTCCTAGCCAAACACTTTATGAAGACAAATGATTGATATAATGGATGACCTAAAGATGCCCAGGAGTACAGGAAAACAGAAATACTGCTGTCCTGAAGAGGCATGTATTCTTATGTCCGTAATTTGAATGTAAGATTTGAATGTAAAAATTGTGGCTGAAAATACTCTAAAGATCACAAGGAATTGCATTCAAACTAGTGCTATAGCATCCATTCAAAGCATCTGAAGCCATTTGTCTTTCTGTATTGCACCCAATGTAAAGCTTTTTCACACAGAACTAAACAGAAGTGAACATCAGTAACACTTCCAACATGCATACATTTTGTTCTAAAGGAACAGCTGTTACTTGATGAAAAGTTGATGAAAGATGCCCAGCATTTGTTTTAAAAAAAAAAAAAAAGTTATCACCCAAAAAAGAATTGTTGGAAACCAGATGTTAAAATTGAGAGTAGTCTGTTTATTTCAGCTGAGAGTGTTATAAAAATGTTAATAAGGTGTTTTTATATCTATTACATGGTGATTTTTGACTTTTCTGTAGACTGGTGTTAGTGGCATTAGATCGCTGAAGAGTAAATAAAGAGAGAGGAATGCTCTCTTATAATCGGAGTAATGAACTAGAGTGGAGATAGGTGACATGCTTTTGCAGATAACTTAAAATGAAAGCTTCAAAACACTAATATCTTTTCTGTGCTGAGAAATAACTACTCATTATTTAACTTAATAATTATCATCTCAACCAAAGGAACTGTATTGCTTAAAACTGCCTACATATCTGAAGGAGACCATGATTTCTCATTACCCGAACACATTACTACCCATGTGCATCCCACCCCATTAGTTTTAACAGGTTTCAATCAGCCACTTACTGATTTAATGTGTAAATTCTTTAAAGTGCATAAATAATACATTCTCCTTATAGACAATTAAAACATTTCAAAAACAGTTAAAGCCTCATTGAATAGTACTGAAACCAATTTCTTCTTCAGAGAAGATCATTGTTTCCAGTTTGATGTGGATTTTTTCCCTAATAAAATCAGAGCATTTATAAATGCCTGTACATTTGTCTGTTGAAAATATGCATAGTTAGCTTTCCTGAGTGTGCTCTCCTTAATGAAGTGCGCAATATGGGTCAATTTAATATGTCCTTTTTTTATGTTCTGCAATATACTTTAGAAATCTTACCATGAGGGGCGCCTGGGTGGCTCAGTGGGTAAAGCCTCTGCCTTTGGCTCAGGTCATGATCCCAGGGTCCCGGGATCGAGCCCCGCGTCGGGCTCTCTGCTCAGCGGGGAGCCTGCTTCCCATTCTCTCTCTGCCTGCCTCTCTGCCTGCTTGTGATCTCTCTCTGTCAGGTAAATAAATAAAATCTTTAAAAGAAAAAAAAAAAAAGAAATCTTACCATGAGAGTAACACTGAGATTAAAGTTAATAACATTAAAAATGTGAGACATACGTTGTCTGAGTGCTTACTGTGGACTGGTCATTAAGTATAGTACGTGGATTATCTCAATCATCAAGACAAATCAATGAAACTGGTAATGTTGTTACTACATTTTACAAAAGATGGGGGGGAAGTGAGTTATTTTCTCAAGGTCAACACAGGGAACAAATGATTTAAATAGGTAGTTCTGTCTACAGAGACCAAGTCATTAACTGTTACACAAAATGACAGCATTGTAGTCTGCATAATGAATAAACCATTTTTGTTTAGTCATTCTTATCCTGATGGATACTTAAAGTTCTTCCAATCACAGTACAATACTGCAGTCGACATTTTTACATGATTATCTACAATATTTCCTAAAGTGGAAAGGCTAAGCCTTATATTTATTATTTATAGACCTAAGAATACATAAGAATTTCTAAAACAACTCCCAGTTATACATTTATAAGAGCATAGTTTGAGCCTTCTCATTTCCCTACATCCTCAAAAACCTTATTAAAACTTCATATTGCCAATCTCATAGAGGGAAAAATAGTATTTAGTTTTAATTCATTTAACTGATTAGTGACGTTAGGCTTATTTCATATGTTAATCATTTGTATTTCCTCTAATTCAGAAAGGCCGTTCATATCTTTTGCTTGGTTTTCCATTATGCTGAGTCTCTCCAAGAACTAGTTTGAGTCAGTTCTTCCAAAGAAACTTTCCTGATTCCCCCAATTCAAAACACCCTCCTCCTCCTTTATTTTATATGGTATTTTTACTACGAATTGTCCTATGGCATCACATTCTACTTTTTTTCCACAATTGTTATTTCCATATTATCTAATCTCCCCTTTCATCTCCTTTAGGTAATAATTTGTCTTAATTAAGCTCTATGATTCATATTAAAATTAAGGAAAAATAAAGTAATGAAAAGTTTAGTTAATTTAGTTGTTTTTTTTTTTCAATTAGTATGTATACCACCTACTAACATATAATTTCAAGCATATCTTATTTTGAAACAGTAAAAGCAAACTGGAAAAATTAATTATCCTTTTATGATTATTTAGATTCAGAAAACTGAACTGTTGTAAATAATGAGATGAATGAGATTTACTCTATCCATATTCTTAGAACAATTTTTCATATGTTTAGAAACTTCACTAATTTTTGTCATTCAAGAGAATTTTTAAAAATTCCTATCTATTGGGGTGTCTGAGTAGCTCATTTGGTTAAGTGTCTGACTCTTGATCTTGGTTCAGGTCATGATCTTGGGGTTCTGAAATCTAGCCCCAAACTGGGCTCCACACTCAGTAGGGAGTCTGCTTCTCCCTCTCCCTCTGCTCCCTTCCTCTGATCATGTTCTCTCTCCCTCTCTCTCAAATAAATAAAAATCTTTTTTTAAAAAAGTCCTGACTTTCATTAAATTATAAAGAGTAATTAATTGAAAAATTCTTGAAAGGCTCATTAAAAAAGTTTTAAAAATGTCTTCCATTTGGGGCATCTGGGTGGCTCAGTGGGTTAAGCCTCTGCCTTCGGCTCAGGTCATGATCTCAGGGTCCTGGGATCGAGACCCGCATTGGGCTCTCTGCTCAGCAGGGAGCCTGCTTCCCTCTCTCTGTCTCTCTGCCTGCCTCTCTGTCTACTTGTGATCTCTCTCTGTCAAATAAATAAATAAAATATTTAAAAAAAATGTCTTCCATTATTAAAAATTATTATGAGGTTCTCATATAATTATTATTTGGCTTATTCATTTCAGTTTTTTCTGCATAATATTATGATAAATATAATTTAAGACAATAATAAGGATAAATAAAAACAATGCAGAACTTTAAATAGTTTTCAGGATAAAAATGAGGCTCGTCTGAAAATTTCCACCAAATAACAACAGATTCTGTCCTGTGGTGGACTCTTCAGACTTTCAGGTTTTAAACGTTTCCCCAAGTGACTTAGAACTAGTGATTACAATTTACTTTGGACTTTCGAATTTTGTGGGTAACAAGGGGTCATGAGCACTGCTTTGGAAGCTCCAGAAGTAATGGTACGTATCCTTTGAGTTAGTGTCTTATTTATTAGAACCCACAAATAATAGGACGAAATTCAAGGATATGAGCACTTGAATACTATATCTTCTATGGTGCTCTCTGGTAAATACAGAGAAGCAGTTTAAATTTGTGATCATTGTCCCTAGCTCAAATTCTCCAAGTGTTTACTTTTTGCTCCTCCGAGGAATTCTGCTCATTTATGTTTAGAAACACCAGTGTTGGGACATCTGTGTGGTTCAGTCAGTTAAGCGTCTGTCTTACTCAGGTCATGATCCCAGGGTCCTGGGATCAAGCCCTGCATTGGGCTCTCTGCTCATTGGAGAGTCTGGTTCCCTCTTTGCCCCTCCTCTGCTCATGTTTTCACTCTCTCTCTCTCTCTCTCAAAATAAATAAATAAAATCTTAAAAAAAAAAAAAAAAGAAGAAGAAGTGCCAGTGTTTTAAAAGTCTGTAAAGTATTACTAACCAGGAATAGCTTCTGAAAAAGCAGGAACATGTTGTTATTGATCTCAAAAGACAATTCTATCATACAGTGTTTCTTGGGGACATTAGTTTCTTGAGAGAGAATGAAAGAAAAAATGATATTCACATTTCAAAAAATTGGGGGGATTATATAATTTAGCTTCCTCCTGAAAATTTAAAAAGAACATATTAACAGTTTTAAGGCAAAGCAATCTCTTTCTGTTTAAGCTAGTGTTAAAAAACAAAAACAAAAAATCACACTTAACAGTGGAAATCTTTCTCCCACACAGGATTGTACTTTTAGAATATAAAGACTTGTTCATATGATTTCTTAGATATGGCAAATATGGTGAAGATATTTTTCATGAAATGGGTTATAACTATATGTGATTTCTTAGAGGAGCTGAAAAAATAGCTTGCTTGGTAAATATTCATTCTTCACATGATCAGTGCTATTCCCTTTGGAAAATAAGTTGGTATCTTGCCCATTTTCTTTAGTGTTCATTTCCCATTATATTCAGCCATAGTTGTGCACCTCTTCCCTTTAGTCAAGGTTGACATTTTACATAAAGGGCTTTGGCATTCCATAATTCTGGAACCAAATTCCAACTGTGTTGCTGATTAGCTGTGCAAAAAAAGAGCAAGTTTTTGAAACTCTCATTTGGTTTCCTCATTTGTAAAGTAGGGATATTAATATAGATTCTAGAGGAATAGTGTTTTGTTTCTATTTATAGTTCCTTTTTTTCCCTATATGTGAGGAAAAAATATTTTTTCACATCTTAATTGAAGATATTAGAGCTTCTGAGGAGGAATGGATACTAGGACAGAATAATCCTAATTTCAATTATACTCCATGATTATTGTTATATGGACGGCTTTTAAGATTTCCCCCCCAAAAAAAAAAATTTGGGCCATATAAAAAGAAGTTGAGTGTCAGGGTATCAAACAGAACCACTGGAACCAGTCTTGAAAGATAGAGAGGAAGCATAGTAATATAATTCCTGAAAAATTATAGTATGATACACGAATAGAATTTGTTCCTTTTGAGTTTCAGAAATAATCTTGGAGTTTAAGTAGAGAGAATACTATTGGGAAAGAGGCATTTTGTATGATCTAAAAGTTCTTTCTAGCCACATTCATTTTCATACTTCAACTCTCATTTTTATGTTGACAATTCCTTAATAACTATATTTATCTTTTTTTCTCTGTATAGGTTTTATTTAAAAATGGAAATTCCCTTTTAATATATATTGAAGCAGAACTTGTTGAATTTGTATTCAACAAGTTCTGCGGCTCTTTCTTCCCCATGTCAGACATTGTTATTACTATTGTTTCCATCTATTGGATACACTGAGTCAATTAATGAATCATTTATGTCTCTTTTACATATTTTTTCATGAGGTTTCCCTATTTTCCAGTACCATTGTGTGTCACCTCAAATATAAAAATTGAAGTTATTTTGCTTTCCTTCCCTCCAAATACACCTATTCCACTTAATCTTACCCAACTCTCTCAATGAAAATTATTATTGTGCTCACAAACCTTCAAAGACTTTCCACTGAATTTTAACAGAATATAATAGATAGTTACTTTGGTAGCATGTTAATGCATAACAAAATATGTCAATCATCTGTTCTTCCTTTTTTAAGTTAATATATCATTAAAATTTTCCACTTCCAATTATGAAATATTTCAAAATTGCCAAAAAATAGACCCCCCAAAAAAGAACTTTTGTCACAGTTATATAACCATAATCAAGATTTTATTATAATAAATACTACTGGAGATAACTAGTGGCTTAGATTTGAAGTTTATGTGTATATTTTTGTACTTTTAACAGTATAGTATTTATAAAGATAGAGATATAGAGAATATTTATATATAATATAGTGTTGCCTATATCTTCAAAATTAAAATAAATATCATATTTTCTATGTATTACTTGAAATGAACTTTCTAATCTCACGATTATATTTTGAGATCCAGTCATGATGATAGTTGGGTGTCCTCTTTTGTTAAATTTCTATATCCGATTTCATCAAATAAATAATAAGTATCATTTTCATCTTAAGAAATGTTTAAGAACTATTTTAAACATTAAAAACAGTGCTGTAATGACTATTCATGGTCTCCTTGCTTGTACATATTAGGATTTCTGTAAGATAGGCATAGAGTAGGCAGTTAAACTTTGTGTATATGAGTCTTCAGTCTTTCTAGGTATTGCCAAGTAGCTTACCCAAATAGTTGTATAAATTTATCTTCCTGCCATATAAATGTTTGTGTTCTTGTTTTCCCACAGCCCATCAACAAGGGGAGAATTTCTCAGGTGCTAAGTTTAAAAAGTAAGAATGATAAATGTGAATACTTTAAAAACCCAATTTGATTAAATAAAAATATATTTTTTTATTTTTTAAAGGTTTTATTTATTTATTTGACAGAGAGAGACACACAAAGAGAGGGAACACAAGCAGGGGGAGTGGGAGAGGGAGAAGCAGACTTCCTGCCCAGCAGGGAGCCTGATGCAGGGCTAGATCCCAGGATCTTGGGATCATGACCTGAGCCAAAGGCAGCCGCTTAATGACTGAGCCACACAGGCACCCCCAAAATATATTTTATATTTTCTTTAAAACTGACACAATGTGTTTTTCACATTAGAAGTTAGTAAAATGTTTGGATACAATTTATGACTTTTTAAATATATTAACCATTGCTATTTATTGAATAGATACTATGTGCCATTGCTATTTATTGAATAGATACTAATTTTCTTACTCGATATGAAATATGTACATAAAGTACCAGAAGTCTTGTATCTATTTTTTATTTCCCTGTTATGCCCCGATAGTCAAATTCTTCATCTCTGAGTCAAAGTCACACTGTATAATTACTACAGATTTATAATCAATGTTTATTGACTAGATATTCAGTGTCAGCATATGAGTTTGCAAAGGCTGCTGACAAATTACTACAAATTTGGAGGCTTAAAGAAGCAGAAACAAATTGTCTCACAGTTCTGGAGGTCTGAAGTCTGAAATCAAGGTGTAGTTGGTAACTATCTTTCCAAAAGCTGTAGAGGTGAATCTCTGATTCTTCTAGTTTGAGATCGTCCCAAAGAATTCATTGGCTTGAGACTGCTTAATCACCAGTTCTGCCTCTATTCTCACAAGGCCTTCTCCTCCTTTCTGTCTACTATGATAACGTGATGCTTTCATATACATATACACTGTGAAATTATTACAATCAAGTTAATTAGCATATCTATTACTTCATGTTTTACCTTTTTCTTTGCAGTGAGAACATTTGAGATCTACTATCATAGAGAATTTTAAATATACATCTTATTATTAACTTATCTTAAATATGCAATACCTAAATATTATTATTAGTGATACTTTTCTAGTTATTTACACTATAACATATTTTATCTTTATGAGTTGTTGCTGTTATTATTAGTGTTATATTTTTCTAATAGCCAATGATCATTTAGATTTACCCTGATATTTAACAGTCCTTATATATACCATTATGGCTTGCTTTCCTTTTTAACATTTTTTCATTCTTCTGTATTATTTTTTGTAACAGTTCATAACAAGTCTCAGAGTTGTAATTTCTTAAATCTTTTGATAATCTAGAAGATATTTTGTTTCTTTTTTCACTTTCACTACTGTGTTTAGTATTTTCTCTTCAATTATGATATTTTGCACTTGGAAATTTTTATTCCATTGCATTGAGCTTGTTTATTTTGTTTGTTTTAATTTAGTTAATTAATTTATTTTTTAAAGATTTTATTTATTTGAGAGAGAGAGTGAACATAAGCAGGGAACGTAGGGCAGAGAGACAGGAAGAAGCAGACTCCCTGAAGTTTGGGGAGCCAGACATGGGGCTGGATCCCAGGACCCTGAGATCATGACCTGAGCAGAAGGCAGAAGCTTAATGGAGTGAGCTACCCAGGTGCCCCTATTTTTTTTTTAATGATGAATTATGGTTTTTTGTCTTTCTTTTTTGTTTTTTTCTTTAAGATTCACAAAATTAATGTGATGTCTGGTTTAGATTTAAGTTATTTATTGTTCTAAACTTCTCAAATTTTGGGGGGACATCTGGGTGGCTCAGTGGGTAAAACCTCTGCCTTCAGCTCAGGTCATGATCTCAGGGTCCTGGGATGAAGCCCCACATCCTGGTCTCTGCTCAGCAGGGACCTGCTTCCTCTCTCGCTCTCTGCCTACATGGGATCTCTGTCTGTCAAATAAATAAATAAAACCTTAAAAAAAATCAAATTTTGAAACTGAGAATTATTTTATTGAATGATTTATTGAAAACCCCTGGGTATTACCCTTGAATATTGTACCTTCACATTCTTAATTGCATCTGAAATGTCTAAAAATGTTCTTTAGAACACCTCAGTGTAACTTTTGTAATTTTATTTACTTCTCTGTATTCCATCTTTGTTCTTATTTTTCTTTTTTCATCTGTATTTAGCAGTTTTTTTAATTCAATGACTGTTTTATTTTTAGATGTCTTATTTGCCAAATTTTATTATTCCTTGTTAATATATTTACCCATTATATATTTATTGCATATTAGATCTATTTCATAAGTTCTTTTGATTATTTATTATCATGAATCCTTATAATTCTGTTATATTTTTTTTCTAATTTTAACTGTTCATAAATTATTTTTAATTTTATTTCTCAATCTTTGCAAATTTATATTTAATAGAGTTTTATTTTTTATTTTATTATTTTAAAGATTTTATCTATTTATTTGACAGATATCACAAGTGCGCAGAGAGGCAGGCAGATGGAGGGGGACAAGGCTCCCCGCAGAGCAGAGAGCCCGATGCGGGGTTTGATCCCAGGATCCTGGATCATGACCTGAGCCGAAGGCAGAGGCTTTAACCCACTGAGCCACTCAGGTGCCCCTAATAGAGTTTTAAACGTAATTTTTTCCCCTTGTGGCAATTCCTTGTGTTTTGGGACAATGGATCATTTCTCCTGAAAATAAAAATTAAAAAAAATTAAAAAATTAAAAAATTGTATATATATCTAGATATCTATATCTAACTATGTATCTATGAATATTTATAGATATACAAATTTTAATATATAATATATAATATAATGTATGTTTTATATGATATATATTTATAAATAATCATTTATTATATTGTACATTATATAATATTTGATATATAAAATACACATATATAAAATAAATATGTATCTATATATATTATATATATATACACACACAAATATATAGATATATTTCTGATGCTAGGAAACTCATAGAAAATACTAACTTTGGACTAATTTTCATTTCAATTTCTCATGTTTAAGTTTCCTAGGCCACATGAATTTTATAATTTCCTACTTCAGTCTTGAGGAAGGCATTAGATACTAATGGTAAATTCTCAGCTTTCTTAAGAATTGAAAACATTAGAAAGTATTTCATGCCGTTTGATATCGGGCAGAAATATTTGCCTGGATAACTGACTTCAAGGTCTTAAGTATGTGGACTTTCCAGGAGGTCAAATATACCTAATCCCTGATTTCTAGTAGTATAATTTTAGAAAGTCAAAATCAAAACTCTCCAACAAATAGAAAATGAATATACTTTAACGGGGTTATTTAACTAATTAATTAAGGAAACAACCAGTATGATGTTTTTAAATGGTACAAAGTATATCTGAGAAGTTAGCATATTTAGAAGTGATTTAACAAAGAATGTTAGGATATGATGGCTGAGTTAGATATGAAACTGATAGATATGCAACAAGGTCATAAATCTGTGAGGTTATTTGTTTCCACTAGAAATAAATATTTCTATCTCTACAGAGGAAAAAAAATGCGTTAACAAGTCTCTTTACTAAGTTTGTGATAGTTAACCACTAGAAAGCAATGAAATGAATTAAATGCATTCTCCTGCAAAAACCTTGGATAGATTTTATATCCAGAGAACATTAACATATATGCTGCTCAACTTTCTTTCTTTCTTTCTTTCTTTTTTTTTTTAATCTTATTTCCATGCTTGAGATAGTTTTCCTGACACATTCCCCCATCACCTACCACAAACCTACTGAGGGCATGTATACCTCAAAATCCAATCCCTTCTGTTTGCTTTCCCCTATCCCATGCCTGCTCAGAAGATTAAAACCTTATTTCTTTTTAAGTATTCCCTTTTTTATACCATGTTATTCAACTCAATTACTCATTTTAAACAATCATTATTGTATTTTACACAATATTCCTAGGCATGTGTACTGCAAAGGATTTTAAGTTATCTTTCCTAATGTGTCTGTTGGAACTAAAGTGTCCTTCTCAAACTGCAATTTCATGTAAACTTTATTCAACTCTCAATAAGTTATCTTTTCTGGGGTGCCCAGGTGGCTCAGTCAGTTTAGCAACCACTTCTTCATTTTGGCTGAGGTCATGATCTCAATGTTGTGAAATGGAGCCCCCTGTCAGGCTCCAGGCTTGACTGGGAGTCTTCTTGAGATTCTCTCTCTTTCCCTTTTACACTCCCCCTGATGAATGTGCTCTCTCTCTCTCTCAAATAAATAAACTTTACAAAATTTATCTTTTCCCTTCTCTGAATTTAAATAATGGTTACTTTCTGTCTCTTTCATACCTATTTATCTAATTTTATTATTTTTTACACACACACATGCACTCACACACACACACAGAGTCACATCATCTAAGGTAGAAACTAAGTCTTGAGTATAGTGAATATATTCCTAAGAAAGTTCAAAACTGTCTTCCAAATAAACTGTCTTTTGTACATAATTTTACTACTTCCAGTAATTATCAATTAGTCATAGTTTTGTTTTATTTTTTCTGTGTCACCTCCCTCCCTACCCATGACATTCAATTAGTTTTTTTGTTTCTCTTTCTCAGACAAGCACATTATTATTAAATGTAATGGGAGGCTGAGTAAACCATCACTTTTAAATACTGCTCTTTTTGTTATTTTATTCCTCTCTTCTTTCCTTTCTTCCATTTTGCCTCCCTCCTTTCATTCCTCTCTTCCTTCCCTGTTCCTTTTCTTGGTAAGTTTATGTAGTTTAATTTGTATACTTGCTATATAAAGAAACCTCATTATATTTGTATTTACTGTTCAATTAGATCATAAATGTCTTAATGGCAGTGAGTATACACAGCTTTTTTTGCATTCTAAACAGTATTATTTAGATATGAATAAAGGGTTGATAAAATGATCAACCTTGGCTATCTCTTGTTTCTAGCTATCTTCTCGTGGATTCCTCCTTAGAAACACTAAGGAACCCCTTACCACAATTCTTCTGATTTAACCTCAGAAACACTCACAATGATTTTGTTGGCTTTTGCCTCTCTGTTTAACTCAAATACTACAGAAAACTTGGGATTGTAATAAATGGAAAGCATCTATAAGTACATTTCTAAGCCAGACACTCCATAAGACTTTAGAAAGTAGATCAAATAAAAATAAAAATGATTGATGATAGAAGAAGCATGGATTCATCAGCTTGATATTGTTTTAGATAGTAAAACAACATTTGAAAAGAGGTCTCAGTAATATTGCCTAATGTTTCATTCCTATAGGATAACTTAGTAAATCAGACATTTTAGGGGTTTTGATTTTCTGCTATTTTTCACTCCAATTCTTTTATTTTATTTTTAAAAGATTTTTATCTATTTATTTGACAGAGAGAGAAACAGCCAGAGAGGGGATACAAGCAGAGGGAGTGGGAAAGGGAAAAATAGGCTCCCCGCTAAGCAGGCAGACCTGTGGGGGCTGGATCCCAGGACCCAGAGCCTAGCCTAATGCAGTTGCTTAAGGACTGAACCACCCAGGTACCCCACTCCAATTCTTTTATATAAGAGTGTAATGGTCTTTAAATGAGAAGTTTTTTTTTTTTTCTTTTCCTTTATGGCAATAAGTACAGAAATTTCTAATGAAAACTGCCTTTTAAATCTATTCCTGAAATCTGTGGAAGTGCTTATTGTATTTTATTTTAGCTATTTAGCTATTAGTCTGTCAATCACTAGGGAAGTGAAATCAATTAACAAGGTATCAGCCACTGTGCTAGCACTTGCTCACATTTTCTCTTTCACCTAACAGAATCTTCACAGTGTCGGAACAAATGCTAATTTACAGGCATTTGATTAATTGAATAGCAAATATCTTCTCATCTGATTTCATGTTTTTAACATATGCAAGCTCTAGGTGGTTTCTGACAGTGAAGTTTAGTAAGGATAACATTCATAAAATTCAATCATTAGCTTGCACAGTTGGGTATTTTGTATATTTTCCCAAAGAACAGAAAGTGGATTTTGGGGTTCAACATGAATTTTTGCAAATAATGTGTTTCAGAAATGTTAACCTATTTACAGAACAAGAAACAAATCAGGAAGTAAAAATAATTTTGATATGAAAATCTTTATAAAAACTAAATGTTCATTGTCAGAGGTGAATGCCACATTTTAGATGTTTAAGAGTAGATCAAACCATCCCTAAATATTAAACTCATCATTTACAATTTTGCTTATAAACATCAACAGACATTCTTGCCAATATATAAATGAGAGACTTTAAATGTTGATGTTTTTAAAAATAGCTTTAGAAAAATAACAAAATGATGTTTTTGTCCTGAAGTGAAGACCCTTGGAGGCATTTTTCACATAGCCAGTCAAAATGTATATCCAAACCATAAGTGGATGTCTGAGCAGTAATTTATCTACCTTTATATGATGTGTCAGGTTTTATTTTTCAAAACAAGAATTAGTTGACTTCAGCAATGTCTTTAGTTGAATTTTTTTTCTGTTATTTACCCAATGTATATGTAGAGTGCTCTGGCAGTATATAAAATCTTTATTAAATAATGATTAGTTAAATCACTTACAAGAATCTAGATAATCAAATAATGATACACACATAAAAATAGAATCATTTCATGAGTTTATAAAAATTCCCAAATGTACAAATTAAATCAAGCTACCGAGATAAAGGTTTGTGGAAAACAGGATATTAGTGCTGGAGTGCAGATCATAATGAAAACTCAACAGTGGCCATTCTATTTTGAAAAAAAAAAAAAAAATGTTACTGAAGACATCCAGGATAAATATTTTGCTACTTTTAAAAGGTCTTGTGAAACCATAGATTTAACAGAACTTAAAGATATTTAAAACATATTACCATCTTACCATTCTGTCTGGTATAATGACAACAATTTGAAGATATAAAACTTTCCTGGGTCTCAGTACATTTTGGGACCCTTTACAAACCTAGAGAATTAGGTCTATAGCTATTTGTTTAGTTAATTGTTCTGGTCTGAAGGCAGTAAAACTCTTATCTCTTTCCCAAGAGAATCAAATTGTCTCAATCCTGAGACCACTAAATCTCTAGTTACTAGGTCCCAAGTTTGAATCACAAGGTATAAGAAAAACTAGAATTTTATCTCTCTGTATATTTACATGTAAAAAACAAACAAACAAACACAAAAAAACAAAAAAAAACAACTCCAGAATTTGGAGATAAGTAAAGGTCATCAGACCCTTCAAAGGAAGGGCCCTTGAGTTCCTGGAGATTTGACTTACATTCCAAAAGCTTAGTATGAAGAGGAGACCCTTTTAGGAGGACCTGAGGATAGCTGCCTTTCCCCTTTTATTATAAGCAAAGCAAACAAACAAACAAAACATTTTTCTTCATTTTTGTCTGTGGGAAATCTGGCTACTCACTAGGACAATCAACCAGAATCTACATGTTTTCCCAGGAATAAAGTCTGGAGAAAGGGGCAGCCAACACACATTACTAAGAGATCTGTCAGACTGAGAATACTTGTATATACACTCAACATCAAAAGAATAAATATGAATAGAAAAGCCCAACAAATAGGTCCTCAAATTTTGTTGAATATGTGAGTAGATGAATGGATATGAAATAGGAATGAAGATATGGGTAAGATGTCTGCTTCCATTAAAAAAAAATCAGAGAATCAAATTCTGAAAAATTTGTATGATGTTTGTGTGATTGTAACAGTAAATAGAGAATTGATTTTTTTACTACAGAGAAAACTAAATCAAAGCAATTTAAACTTAAGCTATTGCCATAGAGAGGAAGATTGATATCCACCTAAGGATGTTTAAAAATGAGGAGATCTTCCAGAAGAAAGTCTAAGACAAACTGGACATTGAGAGCAATGTGAAATATTGTTTGATGGCACAAATTGTTATATCATGAAGACTGTTTGTAGGACTTCAGTAAAATTAAACTTCTGGAACCTCCTTTTCATAAAGAAATAAATTGTTCATTAAGTCACTGCTATTTTGGGAAGATAACTCTCATTCTACCTCAATCTCTAATATTGCCAAGAAAAGTAATATTTTGATAACCCTCTTAAAGTTGACTTAAACAGGAGCATGACAGTCATGTTAAGGCCCTTTCAAATGTGAAATCATGATAAGATGGAAGACAAGGACAACACTACCCTCCTCTAAAAGGTAGCCCTAAAGAAGTCTGCATCATGCTGCAGGCCTATACTGAGGAGATGATACTTGAAACAGACTTACAGAATCAGTGATTCTATTTATATATGTGAGTAAGAAAGTTCTCTCCATACATTTTCCTGAAAGATCTTGAAAAATATAATTTCAGTTTCAAATATTTGAAATAAATGTACATACACGAAGCAAATTATTTAGCTCTTAATTTTTAAAAAATGCTCTGATTAATTTTTAATTAATAAATATCATGATATTAAGTATCATGGCTATGATCAATCATTGATTACACAGTCATATTTCATAGTCACATTTCAAAGTGTTAATCCTCCAGATCAAAGTACACAGAGAACTAATTAATGGATTTTTCTCACGAGGCTCAATTCTGTCCTTATTTTGGGTTCCTATTTTTGGTGCCCAATTTTAATTTTAGCACCTTTAATTAATATTAATTGATTGATAATGTATTACTTTTGAGCTAGAATGCCATTGAAATACTTGTTGTAAATGAATTCACTTGTAGACTTAGACTCCATAGGTAGCAACTTCATTGTCCTCTTCTTAACCTCAACTTTTAAATATTTGTTCTGCTAGTCTCCTTAACACTATTACAATGGTTCAAAATTGTTTCAAGAACTTTTTCAGCATTTGTTTTGTAATTCTGTCCATGATCCATGATGCTACTTAAAAGTTCTGATGATATTTTCAAATACTTTTGAATCTATCTGAATTTTATAACTAAAAATATATGAATCTTGTGTTTAATCTCAATTTACATTCACCAACTTAAAAATGTTCTGAGCCACTGACATTTGGTTGACTCCATAGAACTCAACAAAACAAGAAGTACTTTTTGATTCTGTAATATATGGCATTTTCTGCCTGTGGAACCAAGTCTTATGGATAAGGTTGCATAATGATGGCCATGGGGTTTCTACTAGTCTGTTTATATTTAGGGCTTTAAGGAAGGAATAGATTTTTGGCTTTAGACAACAAATACCTGCTATTTATTAGAATATTACTAAATATTCAGTAAATATTTAGGACTTGAGAATGGACAGGGGAGATATTATTTATTTTTGTTGTAGAATATTCACTTCTAATTCAAGTGAAAAAATTAAAGAAAGTGAGAAAATCTGGGCATTTTGAGATGCTGAAAGTAAAAATTCCATATGCATAGCAGTTGGAAATTATTTTTGCTATTTACTTTTCATAGAATATAATAAAGTTGGGAGATGAACAAGGCAATTCCCAGATGAATTATATAATGATTTGCAGTACATTCAAAGATATTGATCTCCTTTCTTTATAAGTAATTCATAGGACATAATATTAAACAATAGATAAAATATCAAGTAAATAAGCTTCAGAGCATCATTCACAGCATAATTAAAAACTAACTTACTTTTTTACTTCAAGAGCCTCAAATGCCATTCAGCACAACTGTGCATAACAAATCTATTGTCAAGTAACTTGGAAACAAAAGACTGGAAAAGATTTTTTACATTAACTTTATAAAACTTTCACTTTTGAACTGATCAATATCTTATTTTATTAATTTAAATTTTTTAACAGAAAACAGGATTTATTTATTTTTTTAAGAATTTTTTTTTTAACTAACATATAATGTATTATTAACCCCAGGCGTACAGGTCTGGGAATCGCCAGGTTTACACACTTCACAGCACAAACCATAGCACGTACCTTCCCCAATGTCCATAATGCAACCACCCTCTCCCTACCCCTCCTCCCCCCAGCAACCCTCAGTTTGTTTTGTAAGATTAAGAGTCACTTATGGTTTGTCTCCCTCCCAATCCCATCTTGTTTCATTTATTCCTTTCCTACCCCCCAAAACTCCCCACGTTGCCACTCAACTTCTGCATATCAGGGATATCATATGAAATCATATTGACATTTTGCTCAGCATAATACTCTCTAGTTCCATCCACATCATTGCAAATGGCAAGATTTCATTTCTTTTGATGGCTGCATAGTATTCCGTTGTATATATATAACCACTCTTCTTTATCCATTCATCTGCTGGTGGACATCTAGGTTCTTTCCATAGTTTGGCTATTGTGGACATTGCTGCTATAACCATTCAGGTGCACGTGCCCCTTCGGATCACTACATTTACACTTTTAGGGTAAATACCCAGTAGTGTGATTGCTGGGTTGTGGGGTAGCTCTATTTTCAACTTTTTGAGGAACCTCCATTCTGTTTTCCAGAGTGGTTGCACCAGCTTGCATTCCTACCAACAGGAGGAATTCCCTTTCTCCTTTCTCCGGGGGTTCCCCTTTCTCTGCATCCTCGCCAGCATCTGTCCTTTCCTGACTTGTTAATTTTAGCCATTCTGACTGGTGTGAGGTGGTATCTCATTGTGGTTTTGATTTGTATTTCCCTGATGCCGAGTGATGTGGAGCACTTTTTCATGTGTCTGTTGGCCATCTGGCTGTCTTCTTTCCAGAAATGTCTGCCCATGTCCTCTGCCCATTTCTTGATTGGATTATTTGTTCTTTGGGTGTTGAGTTTGATAAGTTCTTTATAGATTTTAGATACTAGCCCTTTATCTGATAAGGAGTTTGCAAATATCTTCCCCCATTCTGTCAGTTGTCTTTTTTTTGTTTGTTTGTTTTAAAGATTTTTATTTATTTATTTGACAGAGAGAGATCACAAGTAGGCAGAGAGGCAGGCAGAGAGAGAGGAAGGGAAGCAAGCTCCCTGTTGAGCAGATAGCCTGATGTGGGGCTCAATCCCAGGACCTCGGGATCATGACCTGAGCCGAAGGCAGAGGCTTAACCCACTGAGCCACCCAGGGGCCCCATCTTTTTTTTTTTTTTAAGATTTTATTTATTTGACAGAGAGAGAGAGAGTTCACAAGTAGGCAGAGAGACAGGCAGAGAGGGGGAAGCAGGCTCCCCACTGAGGAGAGAGCCCAACATGGGGCTCTATCCCAGGACCCTGAGATCATGACCTGAGCCAAAGGCAGAGGCTCAAACCACTGAGCCACCCAGGCACCCCAATTGTCTTTTGGTTTTGTTGACTTTTTCCTTTGCTGTGCAAAAGCTTTTGATCTTTATGAAGTCCCAATAGTTCATTTTTGCCCTTGCTTCCCTTGCCTTTGGCGATGTTCCTAGAAAGAAGTTGCTGCAGCTGAGGTCAAAGAGGTTACTGCCTGTGTTCTTCTCAAGGATTTTGATGGATTCCCTTCTCACATTGAGATCCTTCATCCATTTTGAGTCTATTTTCATGTGTGGTGTAGGGAAATGGTCCAATTTCATTTTTCTGCATATGGCTTTTCAATTTTCCCAACACCATTTGTTGAAGACTGTCTTTTTCCATTGGACATTCTTTCCTGCTTTGTCGAAGATTAGTTGACCATAGAGTTGAGGGTCTATTTCTGGGCTCTCTATTCTGTTCCATTGACCTGTGTGTCTGTTTTTGTTCCAGTACCATACTGTCTTGATGATGACAGCTTTGTAATAGGGCTTAAAGTCTGAAATTGTGATGCCACCAACTTTGGCTTTCTTTTTCAACATTCCTCTGGCTATTTGAGGTCTTTTATGGTTCCATATAAATTTTAGGATTATTTGTTTAATTTCTTTGAACAAAAAAGATGGTATTTTGATTGGGATAGCATTAAACGTGTAGATTGCTTTAGGTAGCATAGACATTTTCACAATATTTGTTCTTCCAATCCATGGGCATGGAGCATTTTTCCATTTCTTTGTGTATTCCTCAATTTCTTTCATGAGTATTTTATAGTTTTCTGAGTACAGATTCTTTGCCTTTTTGGCTAGGTTTATTCCTAGGTATCTTATGGTTTTGGGTGCAATTGTAAATGGGATTGACTCCTTAATGTCTCTTTCTTCTGTCTTGTTGTTGGTGTATAGAAATGCAACTGATTTCTGTGCATTGATTTTATATCCTGACACTTTTCTGAATTCCTCTACAAGTTCTAGTAGATTTGGAGTGGAGTCTCTTGGGTTTTCCGCATGAAGTATCATATCATCTGCAAGGAGTAATAGTTTGACTTCTTCTTTGCTGATTTGGATGCCTTTAATTTCTTTTTGTTGTCTGATTGCTGAGGCTAGGACTTTGAGTACTATGTTGAATAGCAGTGGGGATAATGGACATCCCTTCCGTGTACCTTAACAGAAAAGCTCTCAGTTTTTCTCCATTGAGAATGATATTCGCTGTGGGTTTTTCACAGAAGGCTTTCATGATACTGAGGTATGTACCCTCTATCCCTGCACTTTGAAGAGTTTTGATAATGAAAGGATGCTGTACTTTGTCAAAAGCTTTTTCAGCATCTATTGATAGTATCATATGGTTCTTGTTCTTTCTTTTATTAATGTACTGTATCACATTGATTGATTTGCAGATGTTGAATCAACCTTGCAGCCCTGGAATAAATCCCACTTGGTCTTGGTGAATAATCCTTTTAATGTACTGTTGGATCCTATTGGCTAGTATTTTAGTGAGAATTTTCACATCTGTGTTCCTCAAAGATATTGGTCTGTAATTCTCCTTTTTGATGGGATATTTGTCTGGTTTTGGGATCAAGGTAATGCTTACCTCATAAAATGAGTTTGGAGGTTTTCCTTCCATTTCTATTTTTTGAAACAGTTTCAGGAGAATAGGAATTATATCTTCTTTAAATGCTTGGTAGAATTCCCCTGGGAAACCATAGGACCCTGGGCTCTTGTTTGTTGGGTGATTGTTGATGACTGCTTCAATCTCCTTACTTGTTATGGGTCTGTTCAGGTTTCCTTTTTCATCCTGGTTCAGATTTGGTAGTTTATTCGTCTCTAGGAATGCATCCGTTTCTTCCAGATTGTCAAATTTGCTGATGCATAGTTGCTCATAATATGTTCTTATAATGGTATGTATTTCTTTGGTGTTGGTTGTGATCTCTCCTCTTTCATTCATGAATTTATTTGTTTGGGTCCTTTCTCTTTTCCTTTGGATATGTCTAGCCATGGGTTTATCAATCTTATTAATTCTTTCAAATAACCAGCTCCTAGTTTTGTTGATTTGTTCTACTGTTTTTTTTTTTGGTTTCTATTTCATTGATTTCTGCTCTGATCTTTATGATTTCTCTTCTCCTGCTGGGTTTAGGCTTTCTTTGTTGTTCTTTCTCCATCTCCTCTAGGTGTAGGGTTAGGTTGTGTATTTGAGACCTTTCTTGTTTCTTGAAAAAGGCTTGTATCACTATATATTTTCCTCTTAGAACTGTCTTTGCTGTGTCCCACAGATTTTGAAACATTGTGTTTTCATTTCCATTTGTTTCCATGAATTTTATCAATTCTTCTTTAATTTCCTGGTTCACCCATTCATTCTTTAGAAGGATACTCTTAAGCCTCCATGTATTTGTGTTCTTTCCAAATTTCCTCCTGTGTTTGAGTTCTAGCTTCAGAGCATTGTGGTCTGAAAATATGCAGGGAATGAGCCCAGTCTTTTGGTACCATTTGAGACCTGATTTGTGACCCATGATGTGATCTATTCTGAAGAATGTTCCATGTGCCCTCGAGAAGAATGTGTATTCTGTTGCTTTGGGATAGAATATTCTGAATATATCTATAATGTCCATCTGGTTCAGTGTGTCATTTAAGGCCTTTATTTCCTTGTTGACTTTTGTTTGGATGATCTGTTCATTTCAGTGAGAGGGGTGTTAAAGTCCTCTACTATTGTTGTCTTATTGTCATATAGGTGGCTGCTCCCATGTCAGGGGCATAGATATTTAAGATTGTTAGATCATCTTGTTGGACAGACCATTTGAGTATGATATAGTGTCCTTCCTCGTCTCTTATTATAGTCTTTGGCTTAAAATCTAATTTATATGATGTAAGGTTTGCCACCCCAATATTCTTTTGATGTCTATTAGCATGATACATTATTGTCTACCCCATCATTTTAAAATCTTGAGGTGTCTTTGGGACTAAAATGAGTTTCTTCTAGACAGCATATTGATGGGTTTTGTTTTTATTATCCATTCTGATACCCTGTGTCTTTTGATTGGGGCACTTAGCCCATTTACATTCACAGTAACTATTGAGAAATATGAATTTAGTGCCACTGTATTGCTTGTAAGGTGACTGTTACTGTATATTGTCTCTGTTCCTTTCTGATCTACTACTTTTAGGGTCTCTCTTTGCTTCGAGGACCCCTTTCAATATTTCCTGTAGAGCTGGTTTGGTGTTTGCAAATTCTTTCAGTTTTTGTTTGTCCTGGAAGCTTTTAATCTCTCCTTCTATTTTCAATGATAGCCTAGCTGGATATAGTATTCTTGGCTGCATGTTTTTCTCATTTAGTGCTCTGAATATATCATGCCAGTTCTTTCCAGCCTGCCAGGTCTCTGTGGGTAAGTCTGCTGCCAATCTAATATTTTCACCATTGTATGTTACAGACTTCTTGTCCCGGGCTGCTTTCAGGATTTTCTCTTTGTCACTTAGACTTGTAAATTTCACTATTACGTGATGGGGTGTGGACCTATTCTTATTGATTTTGAGGGAGGTTCTCTGCACCTCCTGAATTTTGATGCTTCTTCCCTTTGCCATATTAGGGAAATTCTCTCCAATAATTCTCTCCAATATACCTTCTGCTCCCCTCTCTCTTTCTTCTTCTTCTGTAATCCCAATTATTCTAATGTTGTTTCATTTTATGGTGTCACTTATCTATCGAATTCTCCCCTCGTGGTCCAGTAGCTGTTTGTCCTTCTTTTGCTCAGCTTCTTTATTCTCTGTCATTTGGTCTTCTATATTGCTAATTCTTTCTTCTGCCTCATTTATCCTAGCAGTGAGAGCCTCCATTTTTTATTGCACCTCATTAATAGCTTTTTTGAATTCAACTTGGTTAGATTTTTGTTCTTTTATTTCTCCAGAAAGGGGTTTCATTTCTCCAGACAGGGTATTTTTCATATCTTCCATACCTTTTTTGAGTCCAGCTAGCATCTTGAGAATTGTCATTCTGAACTCTAGATCTGACATTTTACCAATATCCATATTGATTATGTCCTTCGCCTTTGGTACTGCCGCTTGTTCTTTTTTTTTTTTTTTTTTTTTGGTGAGTTTTTCTGCCTTGTCATTTTATGCAGATAAGAATATATGAAAGAGAGAATAAAATACTATAAGGGTGGCAAACACCCCAGGAAAATGTGCATTAACCAAATTGGTAGAGAGCGCCAATCATGGGGAAAACAAAGGGGGTAAAATGAAATTAAAAAAAAAAGAAAAGAAAGAAAGCAAAAAAGTAAATATATATGTTAGACTAGTGAATAGAGCGGAGCCACCTACTTAATTTTGGGAGTATTTTGGTCTCTTAAATGATATTACCTCCCAATATTTTAAAAAAAGAAAAACATTTTGTATATATATATATATATATATATATATATATATATATAACACGATGAAGGGATGGAATATGACTGTAAAGATGAAAATTTAAAAAAATTCTATAAAAGGAGTTGATAAGATAAGTTGGTTTGGAAAAGAAAGAAAAATATATTGGAGAGAATTTGCTCAGGCTCAAGACAAGAACAAAGCCTTGTGCTAGATTTAGGGTATATTTTGATCTTTTAGAAGTTGTATCCCAAAATTTTTTAGAAGAAAAAACTCTATGTGTATACAAAAAATAAAGTTAGATACAATGAAAGATAAAATTTGACTATAATAATGAAGGTTCAAAAAGATTTTTTTCCTTTATTCTTAAAAAAGGTATTGTTAAGATAAACTACTTAAAAAACATTAAAAGAGGAAAAGTTTAAAAAATTCTAATAAGAATAAAAAATTTAAAAAAAATAATTAACTTCACAAGACTAAAAATCATGGAGAGAAAGCCATGAATTCTATGCTTTGCTTTCCACTCCTCTGGAATTCCATTATTCTCCTTGATAAGTGAGCTTGTTTTTGGCTGAATTTCTTGCTGATCTTCTTGGGGAGGGACCTGTTGTAGTGATTCTCCAGTGTCTTTCCCGGAGATGGAATTTCTCTGCCCTTGCCAGGGGCCAGGCTAAGTAATCTGCTTGGGTTCACTCTCAGGAGTTTTTGTTCCCTGAACACTTTCCATAGAGCTCTGGAGGATGGGAATGAAAATGACAGCCTCCCAATCTCTGTCACAGAGGAGCCAAGAGCTCGGGGGAAAATGCTCAATCACTCCTGTTTCCCTGGCCTCCGATTGTGCTCCAAGCTCACCTGGCCTGTGACTGAGCATCTTTGTCTCTGGCAAACAGGCCTGCCTGGAGTCTTCAAACCTGCAGATCCCTGTCCTCTTCCAGAGGTTTTTCCCCAGATCTGCCACTTGTGGGGTCCCTGCTCAAAGAGAAGTGGTCTGACTGTGCCACAGATCACAGTTTAAGGTAACCCTTAGTTGAGAGCTCACTCCTCAGTTCCATGTCTGTAAGCTGGCTTCCCAGCTCTAATATCTGTGAGCTATGTGACACTCAGACACCCCTAATCCTCTGTGACCCTGTGGGACCTGAGGCCACGCTGTCCCTACAAGGGCTCCACAACTGCTTATCCTCTGGAGCAATGTCCCTCAGTGGAGCAGACTTTTAAAAGTTCTAATTTTGTGCTCCATTGCTCTGCCACTTGCCAGGAGCTGGACCCTCCTCCTGAGGTCTATCTTCCCATCATTTTGGATTCACTTTTCCTCAGGTCCTACCTTTCAGAAAGTGGTCAATTTTCTGTTTCTAGAATTGCTGCTCTTCTTCTCTTCAATCTCCTGTTGTATTTGTAGGTGTTTGGAATGGTTTAATAAACTATCTAACTGAAATCCTGCTACCTGATGTCATTTCAGCCTGCTACTCCTCTGTTATCTTGACTCCTCCATCTAATTTAACTTTCTTTAACAGATTATAATTTGAACTGAAATATTGGGGGGAAAGTACAATTTTTAAATTATCTATAAATATAAAAATAAAGGCTCTTAGCCAGGATGCCAATTGCACCAAGAAATGTTAGAAATATATAACAAAACTCTAAAGAAAATAAATATCGTTGCCTAGGCACATTCCATACCTTCTTCTACTAGATCTTCCTATTATTGACAGTTTCTTCACTTTTGTTGACTTTAGACATTTTTTAAAATCTGTATATTATCCATCCTAAGTTAATCTTTATTGGTTGTACTCCTGTATCTTATCAACTTCTTGTTGTGATTTAGAATACTAGGTACTGCTGCTTTTCCCCTTTTGTTTTTATTTAATTATTTTTAAGAGATTTTATTTATTTATCTGAGAGAAAGAGAGAGCACAGAGGGAGAAGCAGACCCCATTGAGCAGAGAGCCTGACCAGGACCCTGAGATTATGATCTGAACTGAAGGCAGACCCTTAACTAACTGAGCCATCCAGGTACTCCTCCATTTTTGTTTTTGTTAAATGTAAGCAGTAATCATTTTTCCCCTAATGCAATGACATGAGATGATCACTTGATGTATTGTCCAAATTGATGCAATGTTGTGAAGTTTCAGGCAAATCAAGATATATAAGTGTCCTTCTACTGGTATACATTTTTTTAATCTTTATTTTATTAAAAAAATAGTTTTCTAGAAATTATATAAACACATTGAATTCTTAATTTTACCTTGTATTCACTCATTTATACAATTGAAATTGAACATTTTTCTATGATTTACACTGTTTAATTATACATATAAAAATGTTTTCATAAAAAAATTCCTATAAATGACAGCTAAATTCTATTTAAAGGAAGTGAGTTTTAACATGTTATTTGCAAATTTTTCCACATATTCCAATAATACATAAATTTGTATACTATACTAATTAATTGTGTGCTAAATAAAAATAATTTGATTAGATATTTTGCTTTCATGAGGAATCTTTGAGAAAATTCTAAGCATGTCATGGATATGAGAAGAACAACTTAAAAAATATATATATATATATATGTACTGTAGAGAGTGGATATTAAAAAACAATAAAATAAGAATAAATCAATAGGATGTGCTTGATTAAATCTAAGGATCCTAAACATGACTGGGCATGTCCCAGTTAGCTGTAAAAGATGGTACAGCATTGTTGGGACAGAGCATGTATCTAAGCCTATTATATAAATTGAGTCAGATCATAGGAGGAAGTGACTATTTGATGTATGTCTTGAAAAGGATTACTATTTGACTATTAATGCTATTATTAAAAATTAAGAAGAAGACAAAAAAAGAGAGAAAATAACTGGCATAGAAGGTAAGCAACGTGCTCTAGAGGAACAGGGCTCTTAGATTACAAAGAGAGAAATAGTGATGACAGTGTGAGAGGGGAGTAGGAAATTACCCTTAACACTACTGCTGCATGTTGAGATGAAACTATGTGGTTATTCACTGATCAGAGCTTTAACTCTGACCAGTGATACATTAGCAGATTCAGAAAACATGGGATTCTTCTTAACCATCATTTTCTCCATTTTTTATATTTTATGTGTGTTTATGTATGAATGTATAATGTATATTAGAGTAGGTATAGTATATGAAGAATATATTTTATATATAATAATATGTACTATGCACACATGCATAAATAACTAGGTGTTACACATGAAAACTGTTAAAATAAGTATAGAGCATTTGGTTAAAATAATATAGCATATCTAAACATAAAGGACATTAAATTCAGGCAGAAATTTGAAAAAGAAATTTTAAATAAACTTATAGGAAATATGAAATTACTAAATGTACATGTGTACACAAACCATTATTGCTGAATTGTAAACTCCTGTTTGATTCATCTAAAAAAAATGCTTACCAGTGTACCACAGTTTAATTGGAAACACTTTAAAATATTTCTTAGTGGTACATAAATAAATAGTTAATGACATCTTAGATTCCATGAAATAGAGGAAGGGTGGCTTGAGAGAATTTATCTCTCTTTTATGTAAAAATGAACAATCCTGTAGCTTTATAATAGCTCCATTTTGTTGGTTTATCTTGTTTGTATTTCCCTAACCTGTCTCTTCCTCTTCATGTGTGAAATAACTCAAAACAGCCTATGAATTATTTACAGTAATATCAGGAATAAAGGACACACATATTTCCTTTAAGGACACTATGCTGGAAGCAGCATAGACTTCTGCTCACCTGCCATTGTCCAGAAACTACTTACCTGGCTTTTAGGTGCATTCATCAAAGTGAAAGGAGTCTGGTAAATGTCAATTTTGGTTTGCCAAGTTTCCTGCAAATTATAGGGATACATATTAAGATGACAGAGGAAAGTGAAAATTAGAAGTGTCTGTCACATTAACTCTGAAGTATCCATGTACACTCCCAAAGAAAGAACACCCCTAATTCTGATCTGATTACCTCTTTAGCTCCCTTCCCATGATCTCTTCTTAAGGGCAGCGCTTCTGGCAGGGACTGTTTATAGTCTCATACTCCATGGACTAAACTGTTTAGAAGAATTCAGAATAACCACTTTACGTGATAATTTTTCTCTCTTAATGTACCCATGCTGGATTTTTTTTCCCACTGGTTAACTGCTATAGTACATTCTAAAATGGAAATATTATTTTGTCTATATTCTTTTTTTTTTTTTAAGATTTTTTTTTTTTAATTTATTTGACAGACAGAGATCACAAGTAGGCAGAGAGGCAGGCAGAGAGAGAGAGGTGGAGGCAGGCTCCCTGCGGAGCAGAGAGCCTGATGCGGGGCTCGATCCCAGGACCCTGGGATCATGACCTGAGCCGAAGGCAGAGGCTTAACCCACTGAGCCACCCAGGTGCCCCTATTTTGTCTATATTCTTTCACTTCCATTCAAATGGGTATATAACCCATGGTTACTAACTGCTAGAGATGGATTTTGAAAATGATTTATCAGTTACTTGAACAATAACACATTTATATTTTATATACCTTAAACATAGTCATAAACCTAAGTAATTACATTGAAATATAAATGATTTATTTTGAAGTAAGCCAATAAGAAATAATATCATCAAATACCAAATGTAATATTTTTAAATCTTGAGAAAGCAAGTAATATATCAGAATAAGAAGAGTGAGCATAAATGATAGGTGAAGAAGAGTACTAAGTTGGAACTGTAGGCAGGAATTGTTTATTGGTCAGATCAATAAAGATTTTGTTATATTAAAATTAACCACAACTAAGACCTCTCAATCAATTCTTTTTGATAGATGGATTATCCATGGCTACCTACATTCTCTAGCATAACCTGTTTTTAGGTATTGCATTTTAAAGCTTCCAAGAACATAAATATCATTTTAATTGATTCATTATAGTTAGTGTTTTTTTTTTAAATCCTGTAGAAAATCATTGTTTTGTATTACATTAACAAGATAGATTGTGATAATGTAGGATTTTTGGGGGGATGCTGAAAAGAGGCTGTTCATAACTTTAAACTGTTAGGTTTTAGGAGCAATAAAAACTGTGGGATTTCCTTAATGGCTTCCTTGACTTCACTTCTCAAATATTTATCAGTCTCAAATATATTATACTTTATGTTGAAAAATAACTATTGATACTGTCTGATGGAAAAGACTTATCAACTGATTATGGATCATCACCTCAGAGTTGGAGTCATAAAAGTATAAGTATCAATATTTATATTACAATATACTAATGTCTTTCAATTTTTAATTCAATTAAATATGCTTTATTAATTTCCTGTTATGTATCTAAAATTGTGCCTGGTAACAGTATGCAAGGTTCCGTGGGAATGTAATAAGTTTACATATGCCAAAGAAAATCTAAAGTTGCATAAATTCAATAAAACTATTTTTGAAAAATATAAAAATTATATATATTTAAGATATACAACATGATGTCTGACATACATACACAAGTGAAAATATTACCATGGTTGAGCTATTTATTTTGTGTGTGTGTGTGTGTGTGTGTCCTAAGAGCACCTGAAATTTGCATCTTAGCACATTTCCAGGACTCAATACAGTATTATTAACTACAGTCATCATGCTGTACATTAGATGTGTAGACTTATTTATCTTGGATAACTGCAGATTTGTGCCATTTGACCAATATCTCCTAATTTGCTCCACTTTCCCACTCCTGGTAATGACCATTCTACTCTAATATTTGACATTTTTAGATTCCACTGTAAGTGAGATCGTGCAATATTTTCTTTCTGTGTCTGGTTTATTTTACTTAGGAGGATAATATCCTCCATTATCATTTATATGGGAGCAATAGCAGTGTATTCCTTTTTAAGGCTGAGTAATTTTCCATTATCTATATACCATAATTTCTTTTTATAAATATGCCATCATTTCTTAATCCTTTTATCCATTAACAGACACTTACATTGTCTCTATTTTTGACTATTATGAATAAATCTCTAATCGTCTTTGGAGTACCAGTTTGTCTTTGAAGTATTAATTTTATTTCCTTTGACCATATACCCAGAAAAGAGATTCCTATATCTTTGGGGTAAATACCCAGTAGTGCAATGGCAGGGTCATAGGGAAGCTCTATTTTTAATTTCTTGAGGAATCTCCACAGGATTCTCCAAAGTGGCTGCAACAACTTGCATTCCCACCAACAGTGTAAGAGGGTTCCCCTTTCTCCACATCCTCTCCAACACATGTTGTTTCCTGTCTTGCTAATTTTGGCCATTCTAACTGGTATAAGGTGGTATCTCAATGTGGTTTTAATTTGAATCTCCCTGATGGCTAGTGATAATGAACATTTTTTCATGTGTCTGATAGCCATTTGTATGTCTTCATTGGAGAAGTGTCTGTTCATATCTTCTGCCCCAATATTTATAGAAGCAATGGCCATGGTCGCCAAACTGTGGAAAGAACCAAGATGCCCTTCAATGGATGAATGGATAAGGAAGATGTGGTCAATATACACTATGGAGTATAATGCCTCCATCAGAAAGGATGAATACCCAACTTTTGTAGCAACATGGACAGGACTGGAAGAGATTATGCTGAGTGAAGTAAGTCAAGCAGAGAAAGTCAATTATCATATGGTTTCACTTATTTGTGGAGCATAACAAATAGCAGGGAGGACAAGGGGAGATGGAGAGGAGAAGGGGGTTGAGGGAAATTGGAAGGGGAGGTGAACCATGAGAGAAGAGTAAATGAAACAAGATGGGATTGGGAGGGAGACAAACCATAAGTGACTCTTAATCTCACAAAACAAACTGAGGGTTAATGGGGGGAGGGGGGTGGGGGGGTGGGATTATGGACATTGGGGAGGGTATGTGCTATGGTGAGTGCTGTGAAGTGTGTAAACCTGGCGATTCACAGACCTGTATCCCTGGGTTAAAAAGATATTATATGTTTATAAAAAATAAAATTAAAAAAAAAAAAAGAAAAGAAAAGAGATTCCTGGAACATATGGTGGTTCTATTTTTAATTTTTAAAGAAAACTTGATACCATTTTACTTAATGGCTATAACATGTTGCATTCCCATTTACTAGGATTTACTTTTCTCCACATTCTTGCCAACTCTTGCTATCTCTTGTCTTTTGATTATACATAACCAAAGTAACAGGGTGACATGATATCATTTTGTGATTGGAATTTGCATTTCCCTGATGTTTAGTGATAATTGAGTACCTTCTCATATACCTGCTGGCTACTGGTATTGGAAAAACAATATTTTGAGTCCTTTCCCATTTTTTGAATTTATTGCTGTAGAGTTGTACAAGTTATATACTTTATATCCTTATATGCTTTGGAGGTAACTACCTTATCAGATATACACTTTGCAAACATTTTCTCCCATTCTGTAGGCTTGGTTTTTCATTTTGTTGTTTTCTTTGATATGCAAGAAGTTTTTAGTTTGATATTAGTCCTATTTGCTTACTTTTGTTTTTGCTGCCTGTACATTTGGTGTCATATCCAAAAAGTCATTGTAAAAGCCAATGTCAAGGTGTTGCTATGTTTTCTTTTAGGAGTTTTATGGTTTCAGGTTTTATGTGTAAATGTTTAATTCATTTTGAGTTGATTTTTGTACATGGCATCTGACAATGGTCCAATTTTACTCTTTTGCATATAGATATCCAGTTTTCCCAGCACCATTTGTTGAAATGACTATATGTTCCCCATTGTGTATTCTTACTGTCTTCATCAAAAAAATAAATACATAAATAAATAATTGACTGTACATACTTGGATTTACTTCTAGGCTCTCAATTCAGTTCCATTGGTAAATATGTCTGTTTTTATGCCAGCATAATACTGTTTGATTACTACAGCTTCATATGATAGCTTGAAATCAGAAATTGTGTTGTTTCCAATTCTGTTCTTTTTCAAGCTTTCTTTGGCTACTTGGGATGTTTTGTGGTTCCATATCAATTTCAGGACTTTTTTTTTTTATTTCTTTGAAAACTATCATTGATATTTGGAGAGGCACTGCATTGAATCTGTATATTGTATGGGTGGTATAGACACTTTAACAACAATAATTCTTTTAATCCATGAACATGGGATGTAGTTCTATTTACTTTTGTCTTTTTCAATTTCTTTTATCAATGGTTTTTAGTTTTCAGTGCTTAAATTTTTCATCTGTTTTTATTCTTTGTTAAATTTATCCCTAAGTATTTTATTCTTTTTGCTACAATGTAAATAGGATTTTTTTTCTTGATTTCCTTTTCAGATTATTGGTAAGAGAAATACAACTGATTTTTGTATGCTTATTTTGTATCCTGAAACTTGACTGAATTTGTTTCTTAGTTCTAATACTTCCTGGGGACTCTTCAGAGTTTTGTACATATAATACCATGACATCTACAAATTGAAACAATTTTAGTTTTTCCTAACTGACTTCTCGATTTGTCTAGAATTTCTAGTACTATGTTGAATAAAATTGGTCAGAGTCAATACCCTGTCCTGTAGAATCAAGGATAAAAACCTCATGGTTGTCTTAATAGATGCAGAAAAAACATTTGACAGAAGGCATACTCATTTATAATTAAAACGCTCAACAAAATAAGCACAATAGAAAATTTCCTCAACACAATGAAGGTCTTTTAGGTAAAGCCTACAATGAATATCATAATCGAAGATGAAAATATTTCCTTTAATATCTGGAACAAAAAAATGTATGAAATGTACAATATTCAAAGCATAGTTTAGATCTATGGATAGTATAAATAAAGACAAGATATAATTATTTATGATAAATGTGGAAAATACTCATTTTTCGTGTGGAAATAAAATTTTGGGGATGTGATATTGGGGAAAAGAAAATACTTCATTATTGTCAATAAACCCATTCCTTCTAAATATTTTACCACATTTTCATTACCTATAATAATTAAGGTAACAACAGTGTAAAGTAACAAATCCTCCAAATCTTAGAGCAAATAAATTAAGTAAGTAAGCTATTTCTTGATTATATAATTTAACTGCTAGTTGTGGTTTCCTTCAGGGACTTAAAGACCCATTCTCCTTTCCAGTATGGCTTTGCTATCCTCATAGCACTGGTGGCTACTTAAGGATTGTTTTGATTCCAGCCAAGTAGGGAGTGGGGAAAGAAATGAAAAATTATGAATTGGAAATTATGACTCAGGTCAAGAGTAAGCTACAGTATTTCTACACATATTCTATAGTGTATAACTTAAATTTCTAGACAAAAATCTAAAAATACTGTTTTTAATAAAATTTCTAACATTGACCTTAAGTTGTTCAACAGTAGCTTATGTTATTCGTTGGCTGTCATCATCTATTTCCTGTCTGATACAGAATGTATTCAATATATACAACCCTTTTTTTCTTTAAGATTTATTTATTTTGAGAAAGATGGGGTTGGGGGGAGAAAGCACAAGCAGGAGAGGCAGAGGGAGAAGGAGAGAGAATTTCAAGCAAACTCCCCGCTGAGTACAGAGCCTGATGCAGGGCTCCATGTCAAGACCCTGAGATCACAACCTGAACTGAAAGCAAGAGTCAAGTGCTTAATTGACTGCACCACCCAGGAGCCTCTATATCCAAGCCTTCTAATGCATCATTACCCCTCAAGGTTAACTGTCCCATCCCTACACTTAGGTTTGATGAGATAAACCTAAATATAGCCTTACTCTTTCTCTTTGTCAGTGATTAAAACAAAAATGGGAATATGACTCTATTTAGTATAAAGAAAATGAGAAGAAATCTTACAGCCTCCTAAGAAAGATGTAAGAAAATTTGATCTGTTTTAGTCTTCTTATTATTTCATCTGGAAACGATGCTCCCCAAACTTCTGCAGCTGTTTTTGCTGCATATTGAAGATGAATTTGAAGCAGACAACAGCAGAGAACAGAGTTAGAAAGAATCAGAAAATGAGGATATCATTTATTAGATGAACACACAAAGTCTGAAGTTTGTTTTACCTCTAGACTTCTGGTTATGTTATTCTAACATGAATATTCTTTATTCTTTTTTTTTTAAGATTTTATTTATTTGACACAGAGAGAGACAACAGAGAGGGAACACAAATAGGGGCACTGGATATGGGAGAAGCAGACCTCCCCCCCGAGCAGGGAGCCTAATGTGGGGTCCAATCCCTAGACCCTGGGATCATGACCTGAGCTGAAGGTAGAAGCCCAATGACTGAGCCACTCAGGCACCCCCTTTATTCTTGACAATTTGAAATAGTATTTGACAGGGAAGAAGGTGCTTCTGTCCGATTTTCAATCAAGATAAGCTTTAGTGAGGTAGATAATTAGTGGGCTACCCAAACTGCCCCACCTCAGAACCACCACATTGTTAATGCAGATGCCATGTTATCCCTAGACTGCACCCTGTCAGTGGCTGAGCAAGGAAAGCTTACTAGGGCTTGTCCAACTCGAGATTTTATAAATGATAATACTTGTCTGTGGCTTTTTCAGTCCAGCTGAAATTTGTCAATTGACACTACTGTCAGAGGTTTCTCCTTCCAATCATCTTTACTGGTCTATCCCATTTTATAGATGCCAGAATGGCATCATCATCTAGAAAATACTCTAGCTGCCTATTTCTTGCTTCCTCTTTTCTTTTTTCCTTCAAAAATATTTCCTCCAATTAACCTCTCACTCGACATCTAATTCTCAAAGGACCCAAATGGTAATTTTTCTTACTCTCAGTAAAAAGCTTCCTACTTGAAACATCAGTTATTAATTAAATAAATATATATTAAACATGAAGCACCATGCTATGTACTGGAGAAACAATGATGCCAAAGAACCTATAGTAATACAGTCTCATATGTGCTATAATAAGAATATGGAAAAAGTATTATTAGTTCATACAAATGAGTTTTAAGAGGTTAGAGAAATTGAGAGTGAAAACTGAATAACAATACAAATTATAATAGGATTAATATAAGATGGAGAGTTTATAAAAACAGTTTAATAATTAAAATGATATACCCAGGGATACCTAGGTGGCTCAGTTGGATAAGCAGCTGCCTTTGGCTCAAGTCATGATCCCAGAGCCCTGGGTTCGAGTCCTATATCAGGTTGCCTGCTCAGCGGAGAGCCTGATTCTCCCTCTGCCTGCCACTCTGCCTACTTGTGCTCTTTTACCATCTCTTTGTCAAATAAATAAATAAAATCTTTAAAATATAAATAAATAAATAAATAAATAAATAAATAAAATTATATACCCAAAGATTTTACCATAATGGCCTAAATAATTATCTAATAAATTTTTTCATACTTCATTTGCTTTTGTTCTTGAAGGTGCTAATTCTATTATTCTTGTGCTGTCTTGACAGAGTCAGCTCTGTATAAAAACTCAGAGCCAAGAGAGTAAAGATCTGCATAAAGTTTCACAAGGATTCCAGTATGAGGTATGGATCATGAAAGTGGTAATACTTGAAGACAAAGAGGTAAACATACACAAATATCCATGTTCTTGCATATCAAATGCTAAAGAGTATGCAATTTGCCAATGATGATTATGTATGTTTCATGGCAACAAGAGCCTTATGTATTATTTTATCACTGCATCTTCCCAAACCTAACACAATGTTAAATAGGTAGTACTTAATCAATTATTTTAAGAAGGAATCAAATACCTATTTATATATATTGTTAATTCATACAATTGTTTAGAAGAGAAAAAAACTGAAGAGCAAACTCTGTACAGAAAAGCTGTTGCAGAAAATTATACAAATTAATTCCAACAATAAAGGAAATAGTATTAGAATTGGTAATGGATTAGAATTGGTAATTAGTGTTAAATCTCAAATTTAGACTAAAGTGTGAATGATTTCCTATTTACTAATAGAGAAAAGAATAGAGAAAACCAGAAATAAAAGCTTATTGTACATTTGAGATATTTTTGTTTGGATTGCCTATAGGATATCAAATGGGAAATATGCAGTAAAGATATACAGATACACAAATCTGTATATACACATATAAGACAACACCACCTGCCTATAGTTCTTGATAACTGAATTGCCAGTCAAGTTAAAAAAGATGTTTTGAGGGATGCCTGAGTAGTTCAGTCAGTTAAGTGGCTGCTTTCAATTCAGGTCATGATCCCAGGGTCCTGGGATGAAGTCCTGTATCTGGCTCCTAGCTCAGCAGGGAGCCTCTTTCTGCCTCTGCCTGCTCCTCCTCCTGCTTGTGCTCTCAATCTCTCTAAAAAATAAATAAAATCTTAAAAAAAGGGGGGGGGGTGCCTGGGTGGCTCAGTGGGTTAAAGCCTCTGCCTTCGGCTTAGGTCATGGTCCCAGGGTTTGGGATCAAGCCCCGCTTTGGGCTCTCTGCTCAGTGGGGAGCCTGCTTCCTCCTCTTTCTCTCTGCCTGCCTCTCTGCCTACTCATGATCTTTGTCTGTCAAATAAATAAATAAAATCTTTAAAAAAAAAAAAAGGTTCTGAGACCCCTAAGAATATAGAGGTTTCCATGTTTTATTAAGGAAAGAAGGAAAACAAAGTCCTACTTAAACTCTTACCACTAGAATGTTTCTTATAGACATAAACTTCATGAGTATTCTCAGATGTAAAATAATAAAGAACTATAATAAATCTTGACATTTATTTGGGAAAAATGTTTTAATTGTGTACATATATAAAATTGATCAAAAATGGATATTTAGAGCATATCATACATTTTTCGTTAGCTTGTTTAAAGGAATCATAACTGAAATATAAAAACACCTGATGAAGCTCAACTGAATTAATCCAACTATGTAAAACAAAATGACTAGTGGTCATCTCTTTATTCTTATTGAAACAATAAGGAAAGAAACTCAATTTTATGGAAATTGCTGTATATTTGTTAATTTGTTTATATTATATTCATTGTACTTTATATTAAATTGCTCCATTAAGAAATGATGTAAAATTATGTATTTAGAGATGCTTTCCAGAGGGTTAATTGAAAATTGCTTACAAAAGCATCACAAGCCAAAAATTGAAACAGCTTTCAGAAACTTGCTTTAACTGTGACACTCAATAGCAGATCCACTGATTTGCAGTTTTACCACAAGGCATTGCTTATTCTTGAGAACTTAAGGAGTGGCCAATTTTGGAAGAAAAAAACCACATTAAGTAAGTTGTGTTGAATCAAGTGTATTTTATTTTAAGAAAATTATTTGGAATTCTCTTTTTAAGAAGGTGTTTATTCTGAAATGTAAGACAAAGCCAAACAGAAATGTATGATACTTGATATAAAACTACTTTTTTAGTTGGTCATGAGATAATCACCCATAACTTACTCCAATTTACTAAAAAAGAAGAGAGAGAGAGAGAGAAAATAAAAGTTAGAAAATCAAAATAAAAACAACAAAACAGTACTGGAAAATGACTAAGTATCAGTTTTAGAATCAATAATTAATTCCCACTAATTGTGACAAGGATGAAACTGATCGATTAAATATTAAAATATATTTTAAAAGGTGGTATTAAAACAGCTTCCCTGGCGATCCCAGGAAGAGAAATTAAGTTGACACCATGTCTGTTGTATATTGCATTTTTTTTCTTTTCATGTTTCTATGAAACCATCACAACTAAAAGAAAAGTTGCTAAAAGCAATACAAATGTCATGTAACTTTCACTCAGAGAATTCTGAGTTTACAAACTGCCCCAATACCTTTATAGGAAAACAGTCCCCTCCAGAATAATGTATTGCTCCTGGTTCCATGTCTACTTAGTTCTTTCAATCAAGATGAGTTTCAGAGTCCTTCCTTGACTTTCAAAACAACCCAAATATTTTTGAAGATTACAAGCTGGGTTAAAGTTTCCTTCAGAATATTCCTCAATTTCTCTGCCTGGTGTTTTCTCATGATTAGTTTTTAAGTTCTGCACTTTTGGCAATAAATCTTCAACATGATGCTGTTCAATTCTTAGCACATCACATCAGTTGACATACAAAATCAATTTGTCTCACCAGTGGTGTTTTTAGGTATCATTTGAAAGGTGACGTTTTCTAGGTTTTTCCACTGTAAAGTTACTTTTCTTTTCCTTTATATTTATTTAAGTGATATATAACATGACATAAAATGTAATAGAATTATTTAATGGGGAGATAATTTAAGACAATGGAAATATTTCATTCCTTATCCAACATTTACCCATTAGGTTTAGCATCCATTGGTTTCTTGATTCAACTAAATACTACATTGAAGGTTACCAAATAATGATAGTTTAAAACTGTATCATAACCTCTGCTCCATTTATTGATTGACATTCTATGGGAAAAATAGCTTTCTTCTCCTATTAATTTATTTAAATATTTATTGCCTTAAATAAATAATAATTTAGTATTAACTAAATAATTATTCATTTACTATAAGAAAAAGCTAATTATATGATATAGAATTATATAATTGATATACATAACAATTTAAATGCATAATTAACCCAAAACAGGCATTGGAAATACAGAAGACAAAAAATATTTATTTAAAACCAGAAATAGTTATATCTAAAAATACAGTATGAGATTTCAACATTTCTTTCTTAGAAACCAGAAACAATATTCAGAAAATTAGTAAAGAACACTTAAAAAAAAAGTGTTGAAAACGATACAAAACAATTTGACCAATTTGGCATTTATAGAACGATTGAAGAAATAATAGCAGAATGTGTATTTTTTCCAAGTTTACAGAAAACATGACCATGATGGGTTATCTTATGGTTTATAAAATACGTCACAATATATTGGTAAGGATTTGCGTTATGCAAAGGATATTCTCTATCCACAAAAATTAAAATATCAATTAATAATAGAACACTAGCTGTGAAATATTCAAACTTTTGGAAATTACACTGTACTCTTCAAAATAAGTTTTAAGAAAGAATCGCAAGTAAATAAGAAATTATTTGGAAACGAATAAAAATGAACTTATAATGTATTAAAATTCATGGATACAACTAAAACACTGCTTTGAAATAAATTTTGTAGCAATATTTGCTTTAAAAAAAGAAGTATAATTGCTGGGTTGTATGGTAAAAATATCTCAGTTTTACTAACATACCACGAAACTATTGCCCAAAGTGTCTGTATCATTTTGCATTCCCACCAGCAATGAAAGTGAGTTCTTGTTGCCCTCAATCCTTGTCAACATCTGTTGTTGTCATTGTTCTGGATTTTGACCATTCCAAGAGATGCATAGTGGTTATTTCATTGTTTTAATTTGCATTTCCCTGATGATAAATTAAGTGGAATATCTTTTGGTATGCTTATTTGCTATCTTCCGTTTCTTCTTCGGTGAAATATCCATTTAAAAAAAATCAAAGTTATAGATTTTTACAGATTTTTCTTAGCTTCAATTTTATCATCTGTAGTAAATAAAAACAGCTTATCATTAGAATTAAATATTAAAACATACTTAAGATATCTTAAAGAGTACTTGACATATGCAATATATGTTGGTTTCTTTCCTGTCATTTTGTGATTTATTTTAGTCCTTATGCATTGATAGTTTTCTGGCATTTGTATTTTTCTTGTTCATTGGTTTTGTTTTAAATACCTCAAATGTATAAACTTCTTGGAATCAGGAAACTTGTCTTGCTCATTTTAATGTCCCATTCATCTCATGAGAGCAGTTTCTTATGCACAAATGTTCCCTAAATGTTTATTAAATAAATTAATGTTAAATAGATGCATACTTTAGTCATTAAACTTTCAAAAGATTGATCTGTTTTAAGGTTGAAGCTTCTTTGTTAAACCATAGTACTTTAATTTTTTGGTAATATTTTAATAATAATAGAACTTTAGGAATTAATTAAAATAAATATGTATACCCATAAAATTGTATGGACTATAGAAGCATTGTAGGATAACCACATATATTTTGAAGTAAAGAATAAAATTAATTCTTAAAGTTTTTAAAATATTATCATCTTATTTAGTCTCATTTTCAGTTTTTATCTTGAATTTTATTTTTAAGTAAAACTCTTAGAATCGTTATAATAAGGATATAAAAGGGTTATGTGCATGAAAATGTTTAAATCAACTTAATCTATGGAAGTGTTATTAACTAAATTCAAGTAAAATTATATAAAGAGCAATAATGCATTTTATTTTCTTTCTCACATTTTCCTAATGAGACTTAGAAGTTTATATAATTATTTTAATTAGGGTTATAAACTTCTACCTGGGCAGGTGAGAGGCTAATTACCTAATTTATATGCAAACTGAGCAATTTTCTCTAGGCTCTTTAGCACTTCATCTTTCCATTTAATTTTCTCTGTTTCAATCACTTAATACTTATTTTGTTTTTGTCCCATTTAAATGAACGATTAAAAATCACCCTTAGTGTAAACTCTATGTTGATGGTTCAAATGAAAAGTATTTTATCCTCAATGTGTTTTAGGTGAAAATACCCTTAATATTTTGTATTTGCTTACATTTGTACAAAAGCATATCATCTGTTTGGAAAAATCACAGTATCAATTTGCATAAAGTGCATGTTACTCTTAAACTTTAAACCATATAAAACAATAATAAAAACATAATGATCTTTATACTTCTTAAATATAGAAATGGAAAGACTGATGGTTAATTCTTATGTTTTCCTTTAGTGATGAGAGCAAACGTGGGTAACAAGAAAACAAAAGACACATCTATTCCATCATTGTAACAGGTGCTTGACCATATCACAAAATGAATCTACTTTTATTTATTCCAAGATTAGCTCCACACCTAGAACATAATTGCTCTCTATTTTTTTGAATAAATAAATGAAAAAAAACCCTACATTTAGATCTGAAAAGATATGTATTTGCAGGTTTCATCCTAGTCATTTTCAGTGCCATTCCCATTATTTGTGAAAAAAAATCAGAACAATGAGTGGGTTCTAAATTAAATTTACATGTAGGTCATCAGATTTAAAGTGTTAATTCTGTTTCAACCATCTGGAAATGCAACCGGATAATACTTTGGCTGGAATGATTCAGATCTTTTTTCTTCCAAATAATTAAAATTTCTACTTCTTTTAATTCAGTTGGAAAAAAAAATTACACATACACACACACAGAGTCAAGTCATAGAAACTCTATTGCTGCTATCTTCGGTAAGATATTCTCATTAGTATTTTGGGTAGAATTTAGAAGTTTTTTTTAAACCAAGTTTTTCTTTCTTCCTTCCTTTCTTCTTCTTCTTTTTTTTTTTTTCCTAAATTTAAACTAAGGATGATGGTCTAAGGAAGTAATATAATAGAAAACTGCTGTATTCCTTCATAGGAGAAAAAATGTAAATCATGTCAAACATCTAAAACAATAAATTGTACCACAAGGAGATTAGATAATTATACTTGGGGAAAAAACTCATACAAGCACTGTGTAAAGCACTGTCCTTTTCATCTGTTGGAGGGCGTTTATTCATAGACATCATATGTGCTTTCTTCCCGAGGAGTGAGATTGACCTAGAACCCTATGGACAGCTCTTCACTGTTAAGTTTGACAACTATTTGTCAAGAATGATTAGTGAGAAATAAAGAAAGAAAATTTCCCCTGTTGATAATAAGGGACAAATAGAAGATACTTTGAAATTATGATAGGGAATCACATTTGTTAAGTAAGAATACTTTGCATTTAATAATATGTAATATCACTGACCAACTTTTATTTTTACATATTTTAGTGATGAGCCATGTTGAATTTGATGGGTTTTCAGTAATAACAAAACATTCTGTGCCAACTCACAAATGGATGTGTACACTGTAATTACTTTTACTGTAAACAATAATTTCATTTGTGTTATTCAGGTGAAATGAAAGAATAATTAATTGTGGTTTACTCTTAATCATACTTTTAGAAACCTACTTTAAGTGTCTGGACTTATAATAATCAAAAACATATTTTATGTAAAAGAATTAAACGAGAGAATTTACTACAACTTTATTTTGGAATATATTCTGAATATATTACAATATAAAAGCTAAAGAAAACTGTAAATTTTCCTTAACAGTTTCATAAAGTCCTCACATTCTTTATTATGAAATCAATATTAATGTTGGAGTAATATTTTGATCTACTATATTCATAAGATTAATGGTAATTCCTTAGCTATTATTTTGACTCACAATGGGATAACCAAGATAAAGGTTTGCAATACTGAAAAATGTAGCATGAGAATTTTTGCAATGAATTTTCAGAAAATATGCTTTATTTTGGATGGATTTCAACTTATACTAGGTCCATATGTTGTGTAAGACAAAATATCCTAAATAATTGAGATTGATATTGGATTATTAGATTCAATAATGTTCATTTTAAACATTGAACAAAACTGCCACATTCCTTTAAAACCCAAACAGAAATTAACTCAACTCCCAGGAGAAATTTAAATTTCATGTTTCATTATGCTAATTACCTCAACGTTAAAATGCTAACTTTTAATCTCCGTTTTATTTAGAAGGTATCACAAATGTGTAATGCAATAAGATGGACTCTTATTTTTGAAAGTTCTCTTTGCCATTTTCTTTTTTTTCTGCAGGAGTGCAGACTAGAAACTCTAACCAGTACTACACCTAAAATAATTTTAAAACTTGGATAAAACATAAAAATATATTGTTTTAATACTACAATGAATGTACAAGAATACAAAAATTATTCAGAAATCAGGGTTTTCTCTTGAAAGCCTGCACTGGCCCTGATAAAGTTGAGATGAGATTCTTTGAGATCCTGAAGAACAAAGAACCAGAAACAAAGTTCAAGCTTGGAAGTGTAGTAGGGAAACCTAGTCAAACAAGGACTGCAAAGAGCTATAGGCTTTGTATGAGAATGAACTAGAATTAGGCATTTCCTTTTCCTAAAAAATGGTAAACAAACTTGCCTATGTTAAACTTGAATTCTCTAGAATTTTCTACTTTATGTCTTTTCAGTTACTTTATTCCTCCATATAAATATCCCCCGCCCCCCCTTTCTCTTCCCCCAGTTTGCACAAATATAACCTGTGTAACCTGAAAAACCCAAAGACAAATGTAGTTTAACCTAGGCCCAGTCTGATTATAACCCTATGTATCTGGCAAAAGCAAGGTTATATTACCTTTTGGGAGTTTAATTTCCACTTTGTTTTAAAATTATTTACACAGATATGCTTTCATGAGATATAAGTTGACAGTAAAACAAAACATAACAAAATACACATAGAAACAAGGTATGTGAGAAGGAACTAATAGGGGGAAAAGAGGCAACAGAATCAGATACAGAAAGACTCCAGATATTGGAATTACTGGACTATAAATCAACCAGGTTTAATCTAAATAGAAACTAAATTGAGTGGTTGAAATCTTAATTCAAACAACAGTAAACAAAAACTGAGTAATTCATAATATATTAGAGACAGGTAAAATTAGAACAAATGTACTGGATTTAAAACTTAATGAAATTAACTCTAATGGTTAAAAGAGAGGTATAAAGTTGAACAATAAGGAGGAATGATTAAATGACATGGAAGACAGAGTAAAAATAATGATCACATATTAGAGTCTCATATATTTATTAGCAAGAATTAGCAAGAACAGACAAATTAGACTTAATGAAGATAATTCTCCTATCAGGAGAAATCACAAACGGGATACATAAAATGAATTTTTACCATAACCTGCACCTTCAAGCATCTCCATTCTTCTTGACTTGATCTGTTTTTTCAACAGAACTCCTACCTTCTATCATGTATTAAACATCTTATTTATTTTTGGTCTCTGCATATTAGAATAAGCTCAAAATACATTTTTGTTAAGTTTGTTCATAGATGCATTGTATTTTTATTTTTTCTATATGTATTTTGTTTTTATTTTTCTCCAGGTGCCTTTAACATTTTTCTGTTGAATGTACACATCTGTGTGTGTGTTATTGATTTGTCTTTATGTTTTCAGAAAATCTTGAACCTGTGGTTTGATTTCTGTTATAATTTGAGGAAAGTACTTGACTGTTATCTCCTCGGCCTTTCTTTTTTCTCTAGAATCTCAATGACATGTACTGATTTAATTGGCTGTGTTCCCACACCTGCCTCCCTGCTCCATTGAGAGTGATTTTATTTTTCTAATATTCCACTTTGTCCTCAGTTTTGTTTGCTTGTTTGTTTGGTTTGTTTTATGATAGTATGCAAGGTCCATAAGGAAAGTTGGTCAGTGGGAATGAATCTCCCTGTGTCTGAGGCTCTCAGGGAGCCTGTCTGCTCATAGCAACTTTCACTAGTCATTTAGAAATTTGTCAATCTCTGCAGAATTCGTATACACTTGAACAGAAAACTGGTCTTCCTTTCCTACCCAGTGCTCATGTTCCCTCTCTTTCTGATGATGCCTTCCTGAAGAAATCTATTATTTCCTTAGGTTTAGGCCTAGGTAATTGTGTGCAACCTGAGATTTTTTTATGAACCCAATAATAGTTATACTTTTGTAGATTGTCTTCTTATTGTTATCAGAGTAGGAATGGAACCCTTTCCAAATTTCTAAATCATTAAGTAGAAAACTTATCTCTATGCATTTTAAATGTTAAATTTTAATTCCTTCTATTTTTGCTTTATATGAATTGAATTTATGTTATTAGGCATATACAAACTTGGAACTACTGTATAATTTCTAGTAAGTGAGATGCCTGATTATAATGTATTGCCCATTTTTTTCTATATCCAGTGTGTTTTGGCTTAAACGATTTTTATCTAGTTGCTAGTTTCATATTTTTCTATCTATAATCTAATATAATTTAGTATTTCTCTATTTTCAGTTATTCTTTTGTTGTTTAATCAACTCTGAAAATATGTCTTTTAAATGGAGTGTTTAGGGGTACCTGGGTGATTCAGTCAGTCAAGCATCTGCCTTAGGCTTAGGTCATGATCCCAGGGTTCTGGGTGGAGTCCCACCTCTCTTCCTCTGCCCTGCCCCTCTCCCCTGCTCATGCTCTCTCTCTCTCTCTCTCACTCTTTCAAATGAATAAAAATCTAAAAAAATAAATGGGGCAGTGTTTACTGGAATTTATCTTGGTTTGATCCTCATATAGTTTATCTTAACTCTTTTATTTCATAATATATATTTTCCCAATATGCTTGAGATCAATCATTTTCCTCATTCTTACTGGTTTTAAAAATATCCCTTCCAGTGAGTGTTGAATCACTATATCATACACCTGAAACTAATACTATATTGTTTGTTAACTAACTAGAATTTAAACAAAAACTTAAAAAAATATATTCATTCTATTTCTATCCTCCCAGAGTTTGTCTTGAGTGTTTACTACCATAGTTAATAATTGTTATTTACAGTAGTTATATTCCATAATGCCACTCCAGCAATGAAGCAGCAAATACTGAACTCTTGACTCTAAGGAAAATATAAGAGTGGGTTTTTGTGAACCTCTGGTCACAACTTTATCAACTGGATTTCTTTGCATCTTATACATTCATTCTGTTCTTGTAAAATTAAAGCTATTTCCATCAACATTGAAAACCTGCTCTTCCACATAGCCCTTTTCCTTAGCAGATATTTGTAAAATTCTTCAATAGCCTCCTGACCTGCAGAACCTGCTTCACCTGCAAGTTTAATATTTCTCACAGTGTATTGCCTTTTGAAGCAGCCAGTACTAGCCAAGAAAGGTTTAACATTTTCCTAATGCTGAGTAAGGTGACTGTAAATTTCTATGGCTTTTATCTTTGCAACAATGCTGTCTACTCTGTCTTTTTTATTTTTTTTAAGTTGGTCATCATCTCAAAAATCCATAAATTTGCCATCTTTTTCACAGATTCATTATACACTATAGATGTTAATTTCACACTTTTTAAAGTAACCTTATATACAGTTCAGCGAATTTACTTTTCCTTTCTCTGTATGTCCATATTATTGATTCATTAACATTGAACTCATGGCCAGTAGTACTATAACTCACGCCTGAACAAAGCTTATCTAACACAGGTATTTTCTCTGTAAGGCGCATCATATCCTTTTTCTATGTAGGAACACGAGACAGTATTTTTAGCACCATCTTTGGGAGCTATTTTAAAGCAAAACCACCAAAAAAAATTGCAAAAATGTGGATAGAAAAAGTTGCACTAAACAGCCTGTAATAAAGACCCTTGTTTACATAATGAGAGTTGAAATAAGAAAACAAAGTATTATTATTTTGTTCAATCCATCTGGGAATGTCCACACTAGGTGACTCAAATCTGTAGCTGTTTGACCATGTCTATGAATGACTGCAGAAGTACTGCAAGTACTGATTCTGGGGTTATAAATGAATTATAGTGGTTATATGAAATCCCAAATAATGAAGATCAACTGTATATTCTTTTTCACCTCTTCAAATTTTCTCTGAAATATTTTCTCGCTTTTGGCCAGTTTCATTTCTTTCTTTCTCTTTCTCTTTTTCTCTCCTTTCTTTCTCTCCTTCCTTCCTTTCTTTTCTTTTCTCTCTCTTTCTCTTTCTTTCTTTCTTTCTTTCTTCGTTTCTTTTCTTTCTTTCTTTCGATTTTGTTTATTTATTTGAAAGAGAGAGAGAGCACAAGAGAGCATGAGCAGTGGGGAAGGGCACAGGGAGAGGGAGACAAGCAGACTCTGCACTGAGCAGGGACCCAGACATGGAGCTGGCCCTGACATGGCCCTAAGATCATGACCTGAGCCCAGGTCAGACACTTAACTGACTGAGCCACCTGGGCATTCCTAATTTTGGCCAGTTTCATGTTTCCAGCATGCATATACACTGGAATATTTCTTCTTGCGTTACAAACATTTAGTAATAAAAATGTAAAAAAAAAATTTTGAATTTTTTTTGCCAATCCAATGCAGCTTAGTCTTTATTTAGTTGTGTATATGTGTATATAAAAAATATATTATATATAAATAAATATATATATTTTCTTTATATATATATAAAGAAAGAAATTCATATTTACCTCTAAGTTTGAACTCTAACAATATGTATGAATATAAACTGGCATAACTATTATAATGTTCTAGTCACATTTTTCCTTTGGTGCCATATATTCTATTCCTAAGATGGTGAATCTCATTTCATTGTGGCAAAACAAAATAAGGTAGAAAAAAAAAGCAATCAGTCTGGAAACACCTCAAATTCATGGACTTTCATAAATGTTCTTCATGTAAATTAAATTCTAAATAAAATATTACATATATAACATACACACACACATATATATGTATATATATACAGAATATATATAAATATATAATTTCAGAAATGTCTGCTTAGCTTTTGAAACTCAAAGTTTAAATCAATTTATTGTCATCTTTATTTAATTAAACCTGGACCTAAAAGACAGACACACAATATGGAAATAAATAAAACATTTATAGAAAAATGTCCATATAGACACATTTTAGACAGGTGATCTGATTAGCATAACAGCCACCAAACTGTTGAATAAATACTCTTTTTTATTTATTTAATATACCTCTATTCTAAATTCTGGTTATAATGTTATTCAGTAGAATCATTTACTTCAATCAATAAATCTATTGTGAATAACCTGCTACCTAAACCATGGAAATTATTTCTGTTTTCTGAAAGTGATTATTTTTCAAGCTATTTTTTTAGAATGAACTGATGAAGGTTAATGAAGATTAACTAATTCTGTAATAAAATTAATGTAGGGATGCTGACATATGATCTCTATAGTTCAAAAATATTCATGTCTTATTCTCATATTTTTAATAGTAGTCCTTAGCACTCTTTCAATAGATATAACATTAGGCAGTTTATTAACTATTTTAAAAATATTTAGTTAGAGGCACCTGGGTGGCTCAGTGCATTAAGCCTTTGCCTTCGGCTGAGGTCATGATCTCAGGGTCCTGGAATCCAGCCCCACATTTGGCTCTCTGCTCAGCAGGGAGCCTGCTTCCCCCTCTCCCTCTGCCTGCCTCTCTGTCTATGGATGATCTCTCTCTCTCTGTCAAATAAGTAAATAAAATCTTAAAAAAAAATTAGTATACTGTGGATTATACACCAGCTGTAAAACAGATAAAAATTCCTTAAATAATGGTAAAATGATATTTTAAATAAGTATTGTGGAGTGATATTCAATAACTATAAATTACAATGAGTTTTGATTTCTATTGGATGTAATATCTCTAGCATACAGAAAATATTGACTTCCCTGAAAGAAAGTGAAATTAATATCTGCTGCTGGTTTATAAACCAAAATATGTTTGCCACTGCTGGAAAATGTTACATTCAATATATCCATAGTGTTTGGGAAACAGCTCAATTTATGCTAAAAATGTACAAGGACAAGGAAACTTGTAAGGGTAAGGAGAAATTAAATGAATAATAGAAAATAAAACTTAAAAATGTTAGATTAATATTTAATGTTCATGAATATTTGTGTACTGTATTGTGCCATTGGTTAAAGCATTTAGTTTTCCAAATGAAAGAATAATTCTTTAATTTTGAAATCATCATTTTCTTTTCACACAAAATACTGCATTTTTTTCTTTTCAGATTAAATTTGGCAAACAAATGAAAATTGAAGTCAGAATACTATGGCTAAAATAACTTTTGACAATTTGTTGAAACTCTCCTTACTTTACTTTAATTTATTTTAAGTTACATAATAAAAAAATATGAAATGGCTAGACATACATAAAGGTGTTGCAGATTATGTTTTCCACATTTTCCTTCTTTCTATGTACTTTGCAGATATAGCCATTCTAAATTACTATTTCACAAACTAAGATGATTCTCAGTAGGGAAGCCATACTTCACGTTGTTTTCATCAAAGGGAGCATAGTCTATATTTGCCTGTCTCAATATTGCCATTATATTACTAATTTACACTTTGGAAAAAGGGTCAAGAGTACTCCAAATTTTTGATGACTTGATATTAACCTGAAAGGGGAATGTTAATAACTGATGAAATATATCCACAGTAGTTCAACATCAAGAGAGTTTAAAGTTATGTGTTTTAAAATAAAAAAAAATCTACCCCATATTGATGAATTATATATTTAATTTGGGGTGATTAGTAACCTTTATTTGAGACAGACAATAATATTTTATATTAGACCATATAAGTAAGATAAAAAAATTATGAAAAGAGTAAATATTAAAATAATATTATCCAGATAAGATAATATTCAATATGATAAATTGATTGATAAATAATTAATACAGTTTTGTAGTGTTCTTATGTGTTAACTAAAACATAAACTAATGAAATTTTGAAGCCATAATTATTCCAGCTATCATACATGTTTCAATACTTACATATTATTATTATCTTAATGTTTTATTAAAATGAGTAGTTTTCTATGATCTTGGGTTTTATTTGTCTCAATCATATAGTATATTGTTGTTTCAAATTGTTAAATAGAAATATATTTTTAGACTTTGTTGAAATATCTACCTACCTTTCTTATTCTAAGTTATGCAACTGTGTATACAATGTGTTTTCTGATTTTGTAATTTCCTAAGAACACAAATAGAGGGGCGCCTGGGTAGCTCAGTCAGTTAGGTGTCCACCTTCAGCTCAGGTCATGATCCCAGGGTCCTGGAATGGAGCACCTTATCAGGCTCCCTGGTCAGCAGAGAGCCTGCTTCTCCCTTTCCCTCTGCCTGTAGCTCCCACTGTTTGTGTGCTCTCACTCTCTCTCTTTCTGTCAAATAAATAAAACCTTAAAAATAAATAAAAACACTAATAGGATCTGGTTATAGTTCAGTGTACTGGAACTTATTAAATAGTACACAAATCTAAAAATCAAAAGTCCAGAACTATGTAGATTAAATCTAGCAATATAGTATAATGATATTTGAGAATGTTATTTTTATACCTTGTGAAACAAATACTTTCAAAGATACAATTTAAGGTCATTGAGAGGTTGTAAAAATGGATAATATTGTCCAGTAAAAAAGTTATATTTTCTGGAATTCTTCAGTTAGAAAACTTGAAATGCAGTTATATAGTATTGGATAAAAATGAAAAAAAAAGTTATTTCATATCCAAATAATACGAAGTTGTGTATGTTGGTCCATTAATATAATCATTGTTTTGCACAATTTGATAACATGGGGTTAATATTCTGAGAATGACAGAGAGACAATTAGGAGCTTGGTACACAGTAGAGTTATGAATAAAGGAAGTAAGTAGAGCAGAGATCAAAATTAGATGCAAAGTTGGAATGATACTGAAAACAAGTGATGGAACTGCAGAAAATACTGTGGCAGATCATCCATTTCTTTGAATGGTGAAAGTAATTACTACCATGTTTTGACAACTGAAATGGAAAACCTGACCCAGCTGGAGATGAACACACATCAAGTTGCCTACCCCTATTATTTTATCCAATTGTAGGAAATACATGAAAAAGAAAATGTCCATTAGAAATCCTGTTTCCTGTGGTGGAAAGGAAGTGCCACTGTCTCTTTTTCATTTTCTTGCTCAAATATTTGTTGTTTTCCCCCAAAGGATTTATATTTAATTTTTTTTTTTCCTCTATAAATGCTTCTCATATTGTCCATTTGGGTTCATAAACAAATAAATTAGTTGAAAATCAGAATAGATAAGGGTGGGAGTACAGCTTACTCTTGCAAACATTTTGAAAATGAAGGGAAGAATACTTGGTAGCACAGCTGTGTTAATTCCAAAAAAAAAAAAAAAAGTTTAAATGACTTTGTCATCTAATTTCCAAATAATTTAGAGATCATTTGTTTTCCAACAGTCCCCTGAATGGGTCTGGGAGGCTGAGTTGGTAACCAAATTTTTTGGTTGTCCACATGAAGAATTTTCCTTTATTATTCTCTTTGTTACTTTCTATAAATGCTGTGCACACCTTCAAATCTAAACTTGCCCTTTTTTTACTCCTTCCCAAACAAGTCTGTTCTCTATAACTCCCAAATGCTGATTAGCAATTCTCTTCTACTTTCCACCTTTCCACAAAACCTTCCCTCTAATACCTCACTTGAAGAAGTGATTCTCACTTCTTCACTTTAACCCTTCGCTTTCTCTGTTCCTTCAGCATTCTGAGATTTTTCCTGCTGAAAACACTTTCCTTCAGATTTCACCCATTTTGTTCCTCCCAATATTTATGTCTGAAGTAACAATTTCCCCATGTTTCTCTGTAAGTTCGTCTCTCCACTTGTGATTTTTTTTTTTTATCTTTCTCTTGGTAAGACATACTTTTTTTTTTTTACTAAAAGTTTATATTTTAAACAGTAGTCTTTATTTCTTAGAAAAGGCTTCTTGAAAGGTACTGCCATGTAAAAGAAGATAAGTATTGCATTTGTATATTAACAGTTGCCACTTTTATAAATAATTTTCTGGCATTGGATAGGTAGTATGAGATTTTTTTTAGACTGTAAAAACTTTATAAATTCAAGCTTAAAAAATAACTTACCATAAATGGTAAATTAGTATCAAGAAAGTATGTATCTCTGGTTAAGGAGCAAAAGCACCTCAGTAGTGAATTATTGACATCTTAGCCAAGGATGTCTAAAGAGAAATCTCTATTTCTCATTTTTACACCTTTTCTTTCAAACACTTAGTGATATTATTTTCCTGAATCATGTAATTTATAACCCAAAACATCAGGGCAGAAGTGGCTATCTTGCTTTTATTGGTGGTTTCATGATAATTAAGGAAGATTCTTAGCTTTTTTTTTTTTTTATAGGGAAAGAGAGAGAAAGAGGTGGGGGGAGAGACAGAGAGAAAGGGAAAGAGAGAGAAAATTTTTCTTTTTTTTTCTTTTTTTTTTTTTTCCGGTGTTCCAGAATTCATTGTTTATGCACCATACCCAGAGCTCCATGCAATACATGGCCTCCATGATACCCACCACCAGGCTCACCCAACCCCCCACCCCATCTCCCCTCCAAAACCCTCAGTCTGGTTCTGAGTCCACAGTCTCTACATGGTTTGATCCCTCTCCAATTTCCCCCAACTCTCTTCTGTTCTCCATCTCCCAATGTCCTCTGGGTTATTCTTTATTCTCCATGAGTAAGTGAAACCATATGATAATTGACTGTCTCTGCTTGACTTATTTCACTCAGCATAATCTCTTCCAATCCTGTCCATGTTGATACAAAAGTTGGGTATTCATCCTTTCTGATGGAGGCATAATACTCGATTGTATATATGGACCATATCTATCCATCCATTTGTTGAAGGGCATCTTGGTTCTTTCTACAGTTTGGCGACTGTGGCCTTGCTGCTATGAACATTGAGGTACAGATGGCCGTTCTTTTCACTACATCTGTATCTTTGGGGTAAATACCCAGTAGTGCAATTGTAAAGTCATAGGGTAACTCTATTCTTAATTTTTTGAGGAATCTCCACACTGTTTTCCACAGTGGCTGCACCAACTTGCATTCTCACCAACAGCGTATGAGGGTTCCCTTTTCTCCACATCTTCTCCAAAACTTGTTGTTTACTGTCTTGTTAATTTTGGCCATTCTAACTGGTATAAAGGTGGTATCTCAATGTGGTTTTGATTTGAATCTCCCTGATGGCTAGTGATGATGAACATTTTTTTCATGTGTCTGTTAGCCATTTGTATGTATTCTTTGGAGAAATGTCTGTTCATGTCTTCTGCCCATTTTTTGAGATGATTATCTGTTTTGTGTGTGTTGAGTTTGAGGAGTTCTTTATAGATCCTGGATATCAACCCTTTGTCTGTAGTGTCATTTGTGAATATCTTCTCCCATTCCCTGGGTTCCCTCTTTGTTTTGTTGATTGTTCCCTTTACTGTGCAGAAGATTTTGATCTTGATGAAGTCCCAAAAGTTCATTTTCACTTTTGTTTTCTTTGCCTTTGGAGATGTATCTTGAAAGAAGTTGCTGTGGCCGATGTCAAAGAGGTTACTGCCTATGTTCTTCTCTAGGATTTTGATAGATTCCTGCCTCACATTGAGGTCTTTCATCTATTTCGAGTCTATCTTTGTGTATGGTATAAGAGAATGGTCGAGTTTCATTCTTCTACACATAGCTGTTCAATATTCCCAACCCAATTTATTGAAGAGACTGTCTTTTTTCCACTGTATATTTTTTCCTGCTTTGTCAATGATTATTTGACCACAGAGTTGAGAGTCCATATCCAGGCTCTCTACACTGTTCCACTGGCCTGTGTCTGTTTTTTTTTTTTTTTTCCTAGTACCATGCTGTCTTGGTGACCACAGCTTTGTACTAAAGCTTAAAATCAGGCAGTGTGATGCCCCCCCCAGCTTTGTTTTCCTTTTTAAAAATTTCCTTAGTAATTCGTGGTCTCTTCTGGTTCCATACAATTTTTAGAATTGTAGTCTCAGCTCTTTGAAAAATGCTGGTGGAATTTTGATCGGAATGGCATTGAAAGTATAGATTGCTCTAGGTAGTATAGACATTTCAACAATGTTTATTCTTCTAATCCATGAGCATGGAATTCTCTTCCATCTTTTTGTGTCTTTTTCAATTTCTTTCATGAGTATTCTGTAGTTCCTCAAGAACAGATCCTTTACCTCTCTGGTTAGGTTTATTCCCAGGCATCTTATGGTTCTTTGTGCTATAGTAAATGAAATCGATTCTCTCATTTCCCTTTCTATATTTTCTTGTTAGTGTATAAGAAAGCCACTGATTTCTGTACATTAATTTTGTATCCTGCCACATTATTGAATTGCTGTATGAGTTCTAATAGTTTTGGGGGTGGAATCTTTTGGGTTTTCCATATAAAGTATCATGTCATCTGCGAAGGAGAGAGCTTGACTTCTTCATTACCAATTTGAATACCTTTTATTTCTTTTTTTTTTTTTTTTTGTCTGATTGCTGTTGCTAGGACTTCTAGTACTAGGTTGAGCAAAAGTGGCAAGAGTGGGCATCCTTGTCATGTTCCTGATCTCAAAGGGAAGACTGTCAGCTTTTCCCCATTGAGGATGATATTCACTGTGGGTTTTTCATAGATTTTATGAAGTCGAGGAATGTTCCCTCTATCCCTATACTTTGAATCATTTTAATCAGGAACAGATACTATATGTTGTTAAATGCTTTTTCTCCATCCATTAAGAGGACCATGTGGTTCTTCTCTCTTCTCTTATTGATTTGTTCTATCACATTGATTCATTTGTGAATGCTGAAAGACCCTTGCATGCCATGGATAAATCAGACCTGGTCATGCTGAATGACCTTTTTAATGTATTGTTGGATCCTATTAGCTAGGATCTTGTTGAGAATCTTAGCATCCATATTCATCAGGGATATTGGTCTAAAATTCTCCTTTTTGGTGGGGTCTTTGCCTGGTTTGGGGGGTCAGGGTAATGCTGGCTTCATAAAAAGAGTCTGGAAGTTTTCTCTATGTTTCTTTCTTTCTTTCTTTCTTTCTTTTTTTAACAGCTTTGGAAGAATAGGTATTATTTCTTTTTGAATATTTGGTAGAATTCTTCAGGGAATCCGTCAGGTCCTGGGCTCTTGTCTTTTGGGAGGTTTTTGATCATTGCTTCAATCTCATTACTAGACATTGGTCTATTCAGGCTGGCAATTTCTTCCTGATTCAGTTTTGGAAGTTTATAGGTTTCCAGGAATGTATCCATTTCATCTAGGTCGCTTAACTTATTGGCATATAACTGTTAATAATTTCTGATGATTATTTCTATTTCTTTGGTATTAGTCATGATCTCTCCCTTTTCATTCATAATTTTATTAATTTGTGACCACTTTCTTTTCTTTGGATTAGTTTGGCCAGTGGTTTTTCAATCTTATTGATTCTTTCAAAAAGTCATCTTCTAGTTTCATTGATGTGTTCTACTGTATCACTAGTTTCTATTTCATTGATCTCTGCTTTAATCTTGATTATTTCCCTTCTTGTGTGTGGGGTTGGCTTAATTTGTTGTTGACTCTCCAGTTCTTTAAGGTGTAAAGAGAGCTGGCATATTCTGGATTTTTTTTATTATTTTTTTTGAGGGAGGTTTGGATGGCTATGTATTTCCCTCTTAGGACAGCTTGTGCTGTATTCCATAGGTTTTGGACCAAAGTGTCTTCACTCTCATTGGTTTCCATGAATTGTTTAAGTTCTTCTTTGATTTCCTGGTTGATCCAAACATTCGTAGGCATGGTGATCTTTAGGTTTCAAGTGTTTGAATTTGTTCCAAACCTTTGCTTGTTGTTGAGGTCCAGTTTCAAAGCACTGTTGTCTGAGAATATGCAGGAATAATCTCAATCTTTTGGTATCGGTTAAATCCTGATTTGTGACCCAGTATGTGGTCTATTCTGGAGAAAGTTCTGTGTGCACTCAAGAAGAATGAGTATTCTGTTGTTTTAGGGTAGAATGTTCTGTATATACCTAAGAGATCCATCTGGTCCAGATGTCATTCAGTTCTCTTGTTTCTTAATTTCTTTATTGATTTTCTGCTTGGATGATCTGTCTGTTACTGAGAGTGGTGTGTTAAGATCCCCTACTACTAATGTATGCATATCAATATGACTCTTGATCTTGATTAACAGTTGTCTTATGTAGTTGGCTGCTCCCATATTGGGGGCATAAATATTTACAATTGTTAGATCTTCTTGGTGGATAGACTTTTTAAGAATGATATAATGCCCTTCTTTATCTCTGAATACAGTCTTTAGTTTAACATCTAATCTATCCGATATGAGAATCACTATCCCAGCTTTCTTTTGAGGCCCATTGGCATGAAAGATTCTTCTACATCCCTTCACTTTCAGTCTGGATATATCCTTAGGTTCCAAATGGGTCTCTTGTAGACAACATATGGATGGGTCCTGTCATTTTATCTAATCTGCAACCCTGTGCTGTTTTATGGGAGTGTGTAGGCCATTCATGTTGAGAGTGATTATTGAAAGATACATTTTTATTGACATCATGTTGCCTGTGAAGTCCTTGTTTCTATAGATTGTCTCTGTAAATTTCTGTTCTATGACACTCTTGGGTTCTTTCTTCTCTTTTAGAAACCCCCTGAATATTTCTTGTAGCGCTGGCTTGGTGGTCACATACTCTTTTAAACTTTGCTGGTCTTGGAAGCTCTTTATCTCTCCATCCATTTTGAATGTCAACCTTGCTGGATAAAGTATTCTTGGCTGTATGTTCTTCTCATTTAGTGCCCTGAATATGTCTTGCCAGCCCTTTCTCGCTTGCCAGGTTTCTGTGACAGGTCTAACATTATTCTGATGGACCTTCCTCTTTTAGGTAAGGAATCTCTTCCCCCTAGCTGCTCTCAGAGCTCTTGTCTAAAACTATGATTACTCACTTTCACAAACAAGTGTCTTGAGGTCTTTCTAGATCTGTTGATTTTGGGGTGATCTTTCTCCCTCTAGGACAGGAATGCTGGTTCCATTCCCCAGACTTGGAAAATTTTCATTGAGAATTTGTTCAACTCTATCTTCTAGTCTTCTTTCTTTTTCCTCTCCCTCAGGGGTTCCAATAATTCTGACCTTGGAGAGAGAGAATCTTAAGCAGTTTCTACACCCAGTACGAAATAATGCCTGGCTCCTTCTTTCAACTCTAAGATCATGACCTGAGCTGAAATTAGGAGCTGGAAGCTTAACTGACTGAGCCCCATAGGTGCCCATCTTAGCCTTTTGATTCATATTATTCAAAGCCTATACAAAGCCTCCATCAATCAATCCAACCAGCTTAGGTTCTGTCATTCAAGCATAATATTAGTGTTTAGAAGTACCTTCCATATGTCCAGCCAGTACCCACTACAACCACCTATTAATCCAGAAATAACTTTTATAAAAATTACTTTACATTGAGCTTCAAATTTTAGTGCTCAGCTAGTGAGCTGTCTCTTACAATGCCAAATGATTTTTTGATGTAGTGTTACCCTTTGCAGTGAATGAGGTGTCATAACCTCTCTAAGTTTTTGGTTATAAAAGGGATTGGGGAAATTATAAAATGAAGCAAATTCCAGCTAATGTAGTTTCTTATTATTATGTATGATCTACTTATTTATCCTATATGATATATATATATATATATATATATATATATATATCACAAATATGCATCATATGTGTTCATATATGATATAAAATATATACTTACTATGTATCTTATGTGTTGCTATTCATCAATGCCCCAGCTGTATATATTCAAGTATTCTTATACTTATTCATAACATGTTTAAATTAATAACATTTCCATTTATTATAACTTCATCTTCTAAAACCTTTTTTTTTCTTAAGTTTTTATTTATTTATTTGCCAGAGAGAGAGAGGGAAATAGTACAAGCAGGAGAAACAGCGGGCAGGACTGGCAGAGGGAAAAGCACACTCCCCACTGAGCAAGGAGCCCAATGCAAGACTTGATCTCAGCACCCTGGGATCATGACCTGAGCTGAAGGCAGATGCTTAAACAACTGAGCCACCCAGGTGTCCTTGATTTTTGAAACTTAAGTCACATTCAGAGTAATATGTTTGATGACACTGAATATAATTTTGTTTTTCATTTTTATACCTATGAATCTTAAGAATTTGTTATTTCCAATCAAACATTTGTTTTTGTATTCTTGGAAACTAATACTAAATTATTTGTTGGTTTTAGGAAAGAGCAGTAAGTGAAGAATCTACTAATGTTATTTTTCTCAATCTGCACATAATTTGAGCTAAAATGTATATACTACTGAAAGTCAATGAAGCGAGTGCATATTTCTACATAGTTCCAATTGTGAGATATTCACATATTTTTTTACATCAATGACTAAGTGTCATCTAAGAGTTATCAGAAACGTAGAGACAACATCTTTGAAACATTGTAATTCTAAATTTTTAAGGTAAGAAAGCAGCTTAGCAAATTTTTTCTCCAGTTTTCATGATGTAGATAGTTAATGAATTTACACATACACATCTATTCAGATTCAGATTTAAATAAGTATTCAGATTCCAATCTATTTCACCTCATGACCAAGATTTTGAATAAAAAGTGTTTTTAAAATCTACATTCTTTCTTAAATTACATTTTATAACTGAACTATCTAATTTTTTTTTTCTTGGTCAACACATTATAAGATTTTGATGCAACTATTGGTTAAGATTTGAAGGTTTTTCCACATTTTACTGTAGAAAACTTATCTTTTTTCTTAAATTTAGAACAACCTTTTCAAATCCACTAAGGACAGGCATATATGCCTTATCAGTTGAAAAGTTCATCTCTACCTGTTAATTAGCATTTTAATTATTTCCTAAAATAAAAAGGTGTCCATATATTCAGGTACATGGTTTAACTTGAATGTTCTATATTATATATTCTAAATAATTATAATAAATATGATAATTTAGACAAGTGAAGCAATTACTACTCTTCTTATTAGTTTCAACCTCTTTCACTGACATTTCCTGTACTTTAGGCTTTTTGATGGTTACAGTGAATGCTAAACGTAAATTTTGCATAGGGTATTTAGAATATTTGAAAAAAACATTCCTATTGTTTCTAAGGCTTTTCTATTAGCATGATTTAGCAAATGTTATGTAGTTTTCCCTTAGTGATCTGAACCACATGATTTTTCTGATCCAGAACATTTTATATGCCTTAAAAGTCAAGCTACAAAAGAACAGCCAAACCTTCGAAAGATGTGATATTTAGAATACCCGTTATATAATAATGGAAAATAACTTTAAAAAAAAAAAACTACTTTAAACATGACATATTTAATCTAATTTGCAACTTTTCATGCTTAGGAAATTTTTACAGGCATAAAAGGTAATGAACAAAGCAAATATATTTGAGACTAATTAAAATTTGGAAAAATTGATTATAAATTTTTGAGAAAATGCAACAAAGAAAAATATGGTCATTTGATTACATATCACTTCCCCAAGTCCACATGAATATTTTACCAATACAAAAAATAAAGAAAAACAAAAAATAAAAATAAAACAACATTACAATGTGTATACTTTTTCTAAATGTACCTGCAATAACAAGCAGAAAGAGAACAGAAAATCCAAGGAAAGAAAAATAAAGTCTAACTTTAATATAGATATGTTTTTATAATTTTATAAAATATATATTTCTGAGCATGAAGTAAGCATAATACAGAAAGTATAATTTCATTTTAAATTTTCATAATTTCCTTATTAGAATTTCCATACTTTCTGATTTCTATGAGACAATCTCAATGATAGAGTAGAGGCCATTTACTGAAAGAGAAATATTTGGTATTCAATTCAATTAGAAGGAAAATTGTAAGTTTTAACATGTTGCTAATTGCAGAATTTGTCTTTGTTATTCTAAGCAAGTGCTTAGTGAGGTGAATCTGGATAGTCTGTGAGTGATAATTTGAATTGGTCAGATACACAGAGAGGTAGCATGGAAGAAATGTTTATGCAGATAATACCAAGTGAATTTTTTTTAAATCTGCAATTAAATTTATTATAATTTGAAACTATAAAAATAGTCATAGTTAAGTAAATGAATAAACCAATTAAATTGTCCCATTCCCCTGCACAATGTAGAGTATATTATTTCAGCTAGTTTACAAAGATGGCTTCTCATTTTTCTACTAATTTTAATCTGACTTCTATATAATGGTATTAAGGAAAGGAAAGGAGAAAAAAAAATATCTGATTTCTCCAGTCTCCATATCTCTCCAAGAGCTCTGGACTCAGTGAGCTACATTTTTAATATTCTTGTCTCAAGTAGATTTGAACCCTGTATAATAGATCCAAAACTGCAGAGCAGAACAGGAGTGAACAACAGAGTTGGATGGTTCTTATTTCAGTTACAGAATTAAGGCAAGCTGTCAGATAAGCAACAAATATTCACTTATGTACCATCAGAGTTTAATATTTAAATATCAAATATTAAATATTTCAGTTTGTTTTACAGCCTATTGTTTGGTGATGGTATTTTGGAATATTTACTTATAGAACACTTTCCAAACTGTCAAACTTGTGGACAAATTACATTACCGATTGAATTTGAAATTGGCCAAATCAAATAATTTATAAAGTAATGCATTGTAAGTCACTAATCATTCTCATTTATTTATTTATTTTTTACTCATCTATTCTCTGTTTCTGTAAGCTTGTTTTTTTAAATATTATACATATAAGTTATATACAATATTGTCTTTTAAAAAAAAGATTTATTATTTATTTGAGAGAGAGAGAGCAACTAGGTGCAGGAGCAGAGGGAAAAAATTACAAACAGATTCCCTACTGAGCACAGAGTCTGAAGTGGGGCTAGATCTCAGGATCCTGAAATATGACCTGGGCTGAAATCAAGGGGATACTTAACCTACTGAGCTACTCAAGTGTCCCAATATTGTCTATCTCTGATTTATTTCACTTAGCATAATGCCCTCTGGGTTAATCCAAATAATATCACACCGTGTTGTGTGTGTGTGTGTGTGTGTGTGTGTGTGTGTGTGTGTGTGTGTTTTCTTTATCTATTCATTCATTGGTGGATGCCTAGGTGGTTTTCATCTCCTGGATATTGTGAATAATGTTTCAATGAACATGAGGATAAAGATATCTCTTTGAAATCGTAATTTCATTTCCTTTGAGTATGTTGCTATATCATATGGTAGTTCTATTTTTAATTATGTTAGAAAACTCCATACTGTTTTTTATACTGGTTATACCAATTTACATTCCCACCAAAGGTGCACTAGTGTTCCCTTTACTCCTCATCCTCACTGACACTTATTATCTCCTATCTTTATGATGATGGCGATTCTAACAGGTGTGAGGTGATATCTCATTGCAATTTTGATTTACATTATCTTGATAATTAGCAATGTTGAGCAACTTTTCATGCACCTTATGTCTGGCCCATTTTTAAATTGGGCTGTTTCTGTTCTTATTTTGAGTTTTAAGAGTTCTTTGTATATTTTGGCTATCAGGCCTTCATCAGAAGTCTTATGCAAATGTTTCCTTCCAGTCTGTGGCTTCTCTTCTAATTATTTTGACAGTGTTTTTAGTAGAATGGAAGTTTTTAAGTTTAGTGAAATCCAGCTTATCAATTATTTCTTTCATGGGTTGTACCTTTGGTATTTTATCAAAAAAGTCGTCACCATACTCCAGGTCATTTAGCGGTTCTTTTTTATCTTCTAGGAGTTTTATAACTTTGCATTTTACATTTAGGTTTATGCTCCTTTTCTTTGGTCAAATCAAACATTGTATAAAGTGATACATGGTAAGTTACTAAGCATTTAAAAGTGGAAACAGATACCTTTATTTCTGTTTTATATCAAATAAGAGATATAGACTTCCTTTTCTGAAAAAAAGATTATATAGAAAGCAAGTCTACCATATAAGAAAATTATTAGTAGTAGCCACAATAACTCTTAAGGACATATAAATAAGAATAAATATAGAGGAACTTAAACCATCAAATTCTCAAAAGCTGGAATGCCTGGGTGGCTCAGTGGGTTAAGCTGCTGCCTTTGGCTCAGGTCATGATCCCAGGGTCCTGGGATGAGTCCTGCATCTGGCTCTCAGCTCCACAGGGAGTCTGCTTTTCACTCTGACCTTCCCCCCTCTCATGCTCTCTCACTCTCTCTCTCTCAAATAAATAAATAAAATCTTTTAAAAAATTCTCAAAAGCTAAGCATAATTCCATTATTATTTCTTTTATAAGCATTGTTTTGTTACAAATGAAGCAGTTTACTAAAAAATAATATTAAAACATTAAGGAGACAACATATTGAACAAAATTCTTTAAAAAGATAGGAACAAACCAAATTTCGTTCATACCGTTATTGGTCCTTTAATGAAAAAAGTTTTCTAATTAATATTTCATTTACCTTGGGGGCAAGTACATAATGCAGTCATCAGTTTGCTTAGATTCTGAAATACCATTCATTTATGTACATATTTTCTCTATTCAAATTTACTATTCATATCACTTGTCAATTTGCATATATTAAATCATCATGCATAATTTACCATATTTTGAATATTTTATTAATGAAAGTCCTTTTCTAAGATTTTTATGTGCTCTTAAATTTTAAATACTCAAATATTTAAAAACTTAAAACTCAACAATCGAGTTTTAAATTATTATTTTATGAAATGAAATATTTAATTATAGGTGTTAACTATATGCTATCACTATTACTATTGGCCAGGAGAGTCGGTAGCTATTGTAAGCTCTTTTGCTAATGTATAGAATTTTTAAAATAACAAGTGGAATATTTTGTTTAAATTTCATTTCATTTAAAGTTAGCATAGACATACATTTAACTAAGCTAATAGTGTAGTTATTCTTTACTTTAGCTTATGACGTTTTACCAAGTTTCTTGTGAAACTAAGACTTCATTTACAATGTGGTTCAGGGAAACAGAATTAAGTTAACCAATTTAAGTTAACCAATTTTGACAGCTTTATATTTCATAGAATTTATTTTGAGTATTGCATTCTTACTTAATTGTGTGTACAATTAAAAAGTAAAACTTCCTAAACAATTAAAAATAGATTGATATGCAAGTAATTAGAAAGTTGTTGCATGAAAAAGATATACACAAAGTATTCATGCTATTACAATGTGAGAATGAATGGTAATTGAAAAAAATCTTCAGGTTATATTGGAGTAGTTCTGCTTCAATAGTTAACCTATACTGTGTTAGTTCTGTTAAAGACAAATTATTCTGACACTTCTTAAAACAGCAAGGAGGATTTCATTCAGGACTATTGCTGGGTGGGAGAAGACAATGCTCAACTCTAAGTATAGCAAAAATAGTTGGGGATACATAGCCAACAGCACACTGAGATCAATGGATAGCAATTACTAAGGAGACCTCAAAGTGTAGAAGCATTTTCTTAAACTGACTGAATACAATTCTTGCTGAAGACAGACCAGGGTGACCAGTATAAGAGGTAGAACATGAGGAATTTGGTCACATATCTTGGGGGGATCATATATTAATGGTGGGGAATTCTCTAAACTGACTGAGCAAGATTCTTGCTACCACTGGACATAGCATGTTGAAGATAGGACTCAAGGATGACACTAGTGAAAAAGAGACCTCAGAGGATCCTGACTAAAGTTTCATCAAGGAAAGAGTCTTTCACCTCAAAAATCATTTCCCAAATTGATGTTTCAGCCATGAGCATCCTTATTATTGTTTTAGGTAGAGGAGTGGACTTACAAGCATGTACATAATGAAAGAGAAGAGATTAGGAAAAATTACTTTAAAAAGCTTGAAAGGCAACATGAATCGCCATATGATAAAAATCACACAGAACTCTTCTGATTTTGAGTGATTCATAAAATTATTCTTAGATTTTCCTTCCCATGCATCAGATATATGTACAATTTACTATGCTCATTTTTCAAAAAGGGAAAAATAAAATATAGAGATGTACCTGATAAAGCAATTTATTTTAGTTCTTAAAAAAAAAAGATTTTGTTTATTTATTTGAGTTAGAGTGAGAGAGAGAGAGAGCATAAACAGGGCAGAGGGGCAGAGGGAAGGAAGCGGGCTCCCATAAAGCAGGGAGCATGATGCAGGGCTTGATCCAAAGACCCTGAGATCATGACCTGAGCTGAAAGACCTGAGCCAAAGGCAGATGTTTAACTGACTGAGCCACTCAGGCATTCCTAATTTTAGTTCTTAGGAGAAACTTTTTCTGAACTAAATTACATAACTCTACCCTCTCCTTCTGAATCCCTCACTGAACCCTATTTGAATTAATTAATGACAATGGCTGGAACATATACGCCACGCTATGTGAATTAATGGCTATAAATATCAGATGTTAAAACAAATGCAGCCATTTCAATCTTCTTAAAGAAGATAACATTTCTAGCTACAAATCCTTCTGAAATCTGACTCAGATCAACTGAAAATATGTCAAATAATTATTAAACTGATGTACTAAAATGAATATAGGAAATATTATCTTATTGTATTTGTGTATTTTATTATATTCCTAGAAGATTGTAGAAACATTTGCTTCTTTTAATTGTATTTGATTCTCTACCTTAGCAAAAATGTAATAGTGGACAAGTGATATGAATACTTCCACCGTGGAAGAATAATGTTCTGAATTATCTGGAACAGATTTTCAGTGCAAGTAACATTTATCTATGTAAAGTAAACTGATACTAAAATCCATTTTTTCATTTAGAAAAATAATGAAATGGCTAATAATGAATTTTTTATTTGGTTTTGCTCCTCGGTGTTATCAGGAACAAAGTTCCCCTTTCCTTCTGACCTTTTCCCCATGCTTTCCATTTCATGTTGCAAGATACCATTTATGTCATTTATCACATCTATATTTAAGACAAAATAAATGGAAGCAGGAATACTGGCTAGTACTTTGACGTTTTTCACAGAAACGTCTAAAAAGATGTCCCTCCTACCTCAATAAAAAATGGTTTAAATTGCTAAACTTTCATGAATGAAGGCTGAAAAATTCAAGAAAATAAATTACCATGAGTACATGAGAGCAAATAATTCTGGACAATAGACTTATTGGTCAAATTCTAATTGCAGGTTTTTTGGCCATATTGTTCTATAATTAAGGAATTAAGGTGAAATGTATATTGTGTAGGCAGAATCCATGTCTGTATACATTTATATACATAAAGATATGTTATTAATTATGATAAATTGACTATTTCAAAAATGTTTCCTATGATTTATTATTACATTTTAAAGTATTTACATTACTTGTGTATGTTAACATACCTTGGCATATTTGAATAATATTTTTAGTGGCTGATAGTTGGGAGAGGTGGAAAATTTAAAATTTTTAAAAAAATCTATATGAAAGACAAAAACCACTATATATTCAGAGTTGGCAACAAAATTTTCTGCTCCTATATTAAATATCAGGAAATAGTGAAATGTGTGTCAAAATTGGGTATTGTATAAAATAATGTTAATAAATGTAAATGAATTACTGAAAAATGATGCATAATAATATGGACTAATAAAGCATCATGGCAAAATAAAGTAATAGTAGTAATAATAATATGTACATATGTAAGCACTTATGTCCAAAAGCCCAGGATTTCCCAGTTAAACCTGGTAGCTCACAGAGCACCTTGGGAAAAGATAAGAGTGTAATGTGCTGATTAGCTATGAAACCAGATGATATAGTGTTTATTTCAGTACCCTTATAAAGTAACCTTTCAATCATTTTCATGTAACTATTGGTTTCAGTATTGGGAAGGACTTCATTTCCACTGGACTTCTAATTCTAAATAACAGACATTATTATGCCATCTCCTCATCCATTCATTCCACTGAGAAGCTGTGTTTTAGCTAATAGCTTACATCACTGCAAGTACCTTGTTCTTCAGTTAGGAAGATAATTAACCATTTATATAGGCATGTTTGTTGATTTTGCTCCTCTGTTTTGACTTAAAAAAGTATAACACTTATAACCTCTCTCTTTTACATACCACATGCAATCCATGAACACTTATCTTTAAAATATATCTGGTTACTGGGACACCTGGGTGGCTCAGTCCTAAAGCATCTGACTTCAGCTCCAGTCATGATCCAGGAGTCCTGGGATGGAGCCTGCATTGGACTCCCTGCTACTGGGTGGGAAGCCTGCTTCTCTCTTTCCCACTGCCCATGCTTTTGTTCCCTCTCTTGCCATGTCTCTCTCTGTCAAATAAATAAATAAAAATCTTTAATAAATAAATAAATAAATAATAAAAATAAACATATGTCAGGTTACTATCCCTACCATCCACATCCAGGCAACCATCAGGCACTTGGATCATTGCCTAAGCTGGAAAATTGGTTACCCTGTTTGTCATCCTGTTTCCTTAAGGTTATTTTCCATCCAGGAATCACAGTGATCTTAAAATGTAGATAAATACCATCTCACCATTGTTCATAGCTTTTAATAGCTTCCCTTCTAAGAATAAAACCTAAAACCCGTTACTAATTGTGAATTTCCACATTGACTGGTCTCCCACCCTCCCTGCCCCCTACTCTGCTCTTAAGACAGGCCTTGTTGCTCTGGTCATTCTCTCCTCAATGTACTCTTGTTATACCTTGAAAACAACAAGCTTCTCCCACCTTAGAGACTTCACTTGACCTTTCTAGCTGTAGAAGAGCAAGGTACTATACATACCTGCCCATGTGGCTTCACTTGGCCCCTGGGCCTACTTTGCTGATGCCTTTACAGAGTAAACATTCCTGATCACCAGCTCGTCAGCGTTCTTAACCTGCCTTCAGTTTACTCTCTAGAGCTTATGAGTATTTAAAATACTATGTTTTCTTTCTCTTTTTTATTTAATTTTTATTCTTTAAAGATTTTATTTATTCATTTGAGAGAGGAAGAGAGAGGGAGAGCATGCAGGAGGAAGGGCAGGGGCAGAGAGAGAAGTAGGTTCCCTGCTGAACAGAGAGCCCAATGCAGGACTGCATCCCAGAACCCTGGGGTCATGGCCTAGCTGAAGACAGACACTTAACCCACTGAGCCACCCACATGCTCTTCTTTCTCTTTTAAAAATATGTTTTTCCCTCAAGAAGAGTAAGAATAGAAGGGTTTTAGCCAGGAAATTTTGTTTTTCTCTTTGCTCAGTCTCACTGACTTCAACACAAAGATACATTAGGACATAAAATACAGGCATGCGTTATTGTGATTCACCTTATCGTAATTCATGTATATTGTGCTTTTTACAAATTGAAGATTTTGGCAACCCTAGATGGGACAAGTCTATCAGCACCATTCCTCTTCCTCCTCCTCGTCCTCCTCCTCCTTCTTCTTATTTTTAAGATATTTATTTGAGAGAGAGTGAGTGTGTACACACAGCAGGGAAGGGGAAGAGGAAGAGGGAGAAAGAAACTGAAGCAGACCCTGTGCTGAGTGCAGAGGCTGAAGAAGGGTTCAATGTCACAACCCTGAGATCACAAACCTGAGATCACAACCTGAGCTGAAACCAAGAGTCAGAGGCTTAACTGACTGTGTCACGAACATGCCCCTATCAGTGTTATTTTTCTAACAGATTTGCTAACTTCATGTTTTTATGTCTCATTTTGGTAATTCTCATAATAATCCAAACTTCATTATTATTATATTTGTTATGATGATCTGTGATCAGTGATTATAACTCACCAAAATTTTAGAAGATGGTTAAGTTTTTAGCAACAGTGTTTTAAAATTAAGATATATACATTGATTTTTTTAGACATAATGTTATTGTATACTTAATAAACAACAGTATGGTATAAAGATAACATATACACTGGAAAGCAAAAAATTCACTTTACTTGCTTTATTTTAATATTTGTTTTATTGGGGTGGTCTGGAACAGAATCTGCAATGTCTCCTAGGTACGCCTATGAATAATTAATAAATATTTGTTGAATAATCTTGCATAAATTCATCCTTAATTTCTCAACAGTTGATTCATTTTACGTGAAATCAATGACAAAATAAAAGGATTGTACTTTATTTTTTGCTTATAACAAATATTTATTGAAAATTTAATCTTTGCATGCAAATTGCTGGCTTTGAACTTTGTTAGCCTTATTTATCTTGTGAGGTAGATACACACTCTATCATTCAGGTATACTTAGTAAAACAGAAACTAGTCTAGGTCTTACAATCTGATTTTAATACAGAAAAATAAAGTTACTGAGTTGGTTAAAAAAGCTGAGAAACAAAAACAAGAGTTAGTAATAAAACCCAATGATTAGCACCAGAAGGGAGTAGGGATTGGAGGACAATGAGAGAAAGTAGAGGCTGAAAGTCAAGATGAAAACCAATTTTATGGTGTATTGTATGGATGAACGTTTCTGTGATTTGTCCTGTGTAACTGACCACCCTGTCCTGAATATACACAGGCAGGCTAAAAAACGTTGTTTGTAAGACTTGTGCTGCATGAGTGACCCTAAAAGTCTGATTAGTTGACATTAGCTGGCCTACATGTTGGAATTGGCCCTTCTGGTCTGGATGCTAAGAGCTTTGAATTTTGCCTTGCATCACCCTTGGTTCCAAGCTGGGCTGGCCCCATTAGGATGGAGTTTGGGAGAGGAGCCAAGCACACCTAGCCCAGGATCCTTGAAGATGTAAAGACATGATAACACAGAAATGCAGCCCCTCCAAACAGCACATAGGCACACAAATGTTCATCTTCAGACCCCAGTCATTTGCTCCATAAATACAGCGCTTATCGGATGGTCAGTTGGAAGTCTCACCTGAGGGGAAGACACTCCACCCAGGTCTCTCAGCCGGGACTCCAAACTAGTTGTCTCCACAGGGCTTCCCCAGCTGATGAGGTTAGATGTTATAAGTACCCAATTTGATGTAATTCTGACGTATTCTCCTTACTGCTTGCTATTGTCGTCATCTCTGTGCAGATTTTCCTTTTCTTCCTTCTGTTTCTTTAGATTTTTATAATATCAATAAGGTGTTATTCCCCCTGGAAACTGAGAGTATGGCTGGCATGAATCTTTTCTTCAGAACACATGGTGGAAAAGCTATCTAGTGAGAGATGGGGTCAGGGAGAAAACTTGATCTCTGACAGAGAAGCTATTAGAAGCAGAGAGAAGAAAGAAAAAAAGGGAAAGGAAGGAAAGGAAGAAGGAACTGGGGGTGAGAGAGAGGAAGGGAGGGAGAAAGAAAAGGAAAGAGAGAAGGAAGGAAGGAAGGAAAGGAGGGAGGAAGGAGCAAGAAAATTAGCCCACCTGCTGATATATTCCTTCCTTCCAATCTTCAGCTTTTGCCTTCCTTTGGCTGAACCTATCCAGAAACCAGATGTCAGGGAAGACTACAAATATTTTCAGTTTCTGTGACAATGAATAAAAAAAGAAAAAAAAAGTAGAACTGTTGAGGGATGGATCTGAGAGCAAACTGAATTTGATAATCACGTGAATAGTATCACATCATTTTACAGATTAAAAAAAAATTTAAGTCCAGAGAGATTAAATATTTTGTGAGACCCTACAGCTTTTTAAGGACTGACCTGGAATTGGAAATAAAGGCAGGCAGACTCCACATCCTTCAGTTGATGTCACTGATGACATTTTATGAAAAACAAAATGTTTTTTCTTGCACAGACATGGTATTTTGATATCAGTAAAAATGAGTGTTTGTGGGCACCTGGGTGGCTCAGTGGATTAAGCCTCTGCCTTCAGCTCAGGTCATGATCTCAGAGTTCTGGGATCGAGTCCCACATCGGGCTCTCTGCTTGGCAGGGAGCCTGCTTCCTCCTCTCTCTCTCTCTCTCTCTCTACTCTCTCTCTCTCTCTCTCTCTGTGCCTACTCGTGATCTCTCTCTGTCAAATAAATAAAATCTTTAAAAAAAAAATGAGTGTTTGTGGTGTGTGCATGTGTTTGTGTATGTATGTACAAAAATGAGTCTCTTCTAAATTAAATTGTTAGCTTAAATCCTTCAATAAAGAAAAAAGGGATTTTCTTTTTCCAGTGATGTTTGATAATATCCACCAATGCCCGTTTTCAAACAGTGAAGTTATTCCAACTACCCATTAAGGCACACCTCAGCAACCCATAATATACTTCCTGGCAAACAGTAAGCACTCAACAAATGCTTTTTGTTGGCTATTATGCCTCTGAGGGTTTTATAATTCCAAAGCCTTTCTGTATACCTGAGATTGAACAATATTTGTGTTAGTGTGATTGCTCCTATAATTCATGTGAAGAATCAAATTTTGAATGTGAATAACTCAGGTATTTCACTTCTATTTATCCTTTGTAACATTTACTTAATACAGACTTTGTGCTCTTGCTGAACCCTTCTGTTATATTTTTTAAAGGTTTATTTGCTCTACAGATCAACTGTGGAAAGAGCGTTTCATTCAACATTATAAGAAGGACTTACCTCTTTCTATTATTTCTACACAAATATTTTTTTAAACATATATGGACTGGTTTACCTTTATCTGATGATTCCCAAAAATGATTTGAGAAAACTTTAAAGTTACATGGCCTGCTTTCTATACACATAATTCACACTACTAAGTAATTTGTAAAAATCCATAAAATACAAAGTTAACTTAAAGGTCACGAGGCTCTCAGAAGAATAAATGACCTTTGATGCTGGAAATCACAGAAGTTTTTTTTTTTTTTTCAAGTTTTGCATAATATATTATGCATCAGTTCTCTCATATTTCTAGTAAAAATTAAAACAGAGCTCACAGAGAATGAAGCATTATAGAATATATAAGACTTTAAGACTCTCATAATTAGATGGATACCTAAAAACCTACCTTTAAAACAGAATTAGAAAATTAAGGGACATTTATCTTAAAACGGTAGCATGTTTTCTGCTTACTTAAAATAAGTATAGATAGGGATTTTGACCAAAAAATGATAACATGAAATTATAATAGGAACATCATTCACTGATCAAATAAGAGATAAAACAGGATAAGAATTCTTCTTAATAATGTTCTCATCTTGGATTTGTAAAGACCATCGCCATGTACAAAAGGCCAATTTCGTGTCGTGTTTCCTGCGTTTTGTCTAAGCTAAAATCCCGAGTAGGGAATTTTTGGAGAACATTTTGGGAACATTTTGTACTAGTATTTTCCCAATATGCCCAGTGTATGAGAAGCCAGGTGTATGTTAGGCATGCCTCCACTTGCCACACTTCTAGGACCTTATATCCTACACTTGGTTGATCTGTAGTGTCCACTAAATCTCTGCTAGGATCTGAGATCATTTCCTGATGTGTGATAATCTCTTCATCATCTTCAAATTATTTATGCACTTTTTATAAGACAAATATTTATGTTATGCATTCACAATTGAGTATGAAATCATTCTAATACTAATGTAGCACACATTTATTGGATACATATCACATGTGGGTTATTATTCTAGACCCCAAGAATGGGTATATGACAGACAAGTCCCTCTCTTCATGGAACAGAGAACAAATATTTCCTATGTCAGGTGCTAAAATACACTTTGAGAAAAAAGAAAAAAGAAGAAAAGTAGGCAGGGGTTGCATTAAAAGTAGGGAGGAGTTGAAAAGAAAGGTCGATATTTTATATAAGGAAGGCAGAAAAGATTTTTAGGATAAGGTGACATTTTAACGAAGATCTGAAGAATATAAATGAGTGACACAAAGCTATATCTGAAAAGAATGATCAGTCAGAGGAAGCAGCAAATGCATATGCAATGGGAGAGAAATGTTCTTTATTTAAAAGAGAGAGAGAGAGAGATGTGAATGGCCAGAATGGGATGAGGAAGACAGAGGGTATTAAGAGACAAAGTCAGATAGAGGACAGAAGACCTGATCACTTAAGAACTTGAAACCTTATTAAAGGATTTGATTTTACTTTGAGTGAAAATGTAGAGAAAACAGAGGATTTGGACCAAAAGAACAATTTGACTTATGTGTTAAAAATATCACTTTGAAAGCTGCAGTTAGCATAGGCTATAAATATGGAAGCAGACAAGGAGGCTATTGAAATTACACAGTCAAGAATAATGCTCTCTCCATACTAGTAGTAAAATTGACATATTGTCACAGATGAGAACTGGACAGTTATTGTGATATATTTAGAGGGATAAACTAAGCAAGTCATCTAACAGATTTCTCTGCAGCATGATAAAATAAGATAAATAAGATTGACTCAAAAAATTTTTGACAGAGCCATAAGAAAAATAAGATTTCTACTTATTGAAGTGGCAACAATTCTGAACTATGTTAGGATAATTTTAGGGTGTGGGGCTTATGTGGAGAACACAAGTTTGGTTTGGAATTTCTGGTGTTGAAAATATATTTTGACACCCATATAGAGAGGAGTAGCAATTTTGGGTGGTTGAGTTTAAATATCTGTTTGCTGTTCATTATACATGTCCAGGGTAGATTTTAAAAAATGTGATTAACCACTGTCAAGGAATCATGCTTAAAGACATATGACTGAATGAGACCATCTATGAAGTGAATGCACACAGAGAAGAGAGAATGTCTAAATATTTGACAGAGTGTGACCTGATGTTTAAAAGTGAAGGGACTGATGATGAAGAAACAACAGTGATGTTTCAGAAGGCACCTGGAGAAAGTATTTAAGAAATAAACAAATGTTATCAATATAAAATGTGGCATGATTGGTTGATCTAGACAGGACATAAAATTCAGTAATGTATTTGCTAGAGATGTGTTTCATTGAATTTATGAAAATTAATGCTTATCCCAAATGTGCTAAAATAATGGAATGAGAGATAGTGGCCTTAATAAGGGTATTAGAGAAATGAGGTTGTAGCTGGAAAGGGATGGGATATTGAGAAGATTTTTTTTAATTATACTTTTCTTTGTTTTTAAAATGGAAGCTATTATAGCAAGATTTTACACAGATGGTCATAGTTTAGGACAGAGGGGAAATTTATTTCATAGGAGGAAGTGAAAATAGCAGATAAAGTATGCTCTTGAAAATTTGAAATGAGATGACACTGGCAGGGTAAAAATGTGTGTATAGCAACAGCAGAGAAGGTAGATTATATGCATGTAGAGTCAAGTGATTGGCAGATAGCATAATGCAAAAATACGGTTCTGTTATGATTGCCTCAATATTCATAGTAAATAGAAGAAATTATTGTTTTGTTGCACGTAGGTATTAGACATCATTTTCTGAAGTTTTCTGTTTCTGAAGATAATGCTTTTTTACTAAGCAAAATACATGAAGAGTAGGAATTTTTGCACTGAATTGGTTTTGAGGAAGATAAAGGATGAAGATATTAAACTATGTTAATTATAATGGAATCTCGTAATGCTTCTCACATCATAATGTGGACAGCTATTAATGGCATATATGACATCCCATTACATTTGAATGTGATCATGGAGGTAGAAGTGTCTTTTGTGTTCTACTTACTTTAGGAATTAGGATTAGTAGAATCTAGAATAATTTTTAGGCTGATGTTTGATCTAAGAAAAATATCTAGAAAAATTAAAATGTAAGCCCTAAGATTTTTACCCTAAAATTTCATTTTCTTACAACCTCTATTTACAGGACACTGTTTTGGATAATTTATGTGGATTAGATCTATAAATTTTCACAGAAAGATTATGAGAATTTATTGTCCAGTTTTCCAGATGAGACAATTGTTTGAGTATGTAGATTATTAAGTTACTAGTATAGTTTGATTATTTGAAATATTGTCATGTATATAAGTATTGCAGAAGAAAATATATAATCTCATAAGATAATAAAAAAAGCCCATACAATCAAACACACATACACTGGAGGATTAAAGTAACTGACAAAGCATCAAAATAACTAAGAAAAAAAGCCTAAGAAAATATAAAAATCATAAATTAATATTTCAAAGAATTTAATTCATCACACTTTTCGACAAACATGCTATTGGTAAATACAGGTGTTACATATTCAGAATTGTTCATTGGATAACTTGATTTAGCATTCTTTCACATGGCTATAGGATATTTTCAGATATTGTTCAAATTCTTTGCAACAAAAGTAGAAAATTAAGGACATATTTGTCCAAAGGAATATCCTAACAAAAGGAAAACATCTCAATTCCTCATCAATTTATAGAAAGTCTAACAATCATCTTGTTAAAGCATGAAATCTATAGCTTAACCTCTTCAGAAGACTGAAATGAGATCATTATGCAGAAAAGTTGTGGCTCTATTCATTGACATAATAAAGGTATTGGCACAGAATAATATTTATTTTAATTAAATTTAAAATAAATATGACTTTTTCTTTTTCAGATTATAAAATAAATGATGTTTGGTAGTCTTAACTATTATTTAACATTTTTGTAATATTTCAAGCTAACGTCCTAAAAATTATAGATCTAAAGAAATGGAGACAAAATGAACTTTCTCTGTAAATATTACTACTGAATTTCTACAGAACTTTGGAAAATATAATATTTAAGTACTAGAAGTAAAGGTTCAGTAAAAAAACAAATTATAAAATATATGCATGAAAATATAAATTATATTTATTAATATGCTATAACAAATCAAAAAATATGCTGGGGGCAACATTAATATTTAAAACATTATGAAGCTGGGGCACCTGGGTGGCTCAGTGGTTAAGCGACTACCTTTGGCTTAGGTCATGATCCCGGAGTTCCAGGATTAAGTCTCGCATCAGGCTCCCTGCTCAGTGAGGAGTCTGCTCCTCCCTCTGACCCTCCCCACTCACTCTTGCTCTCTCTCATTCTCTCTCATATAAATAAATAAAAATCTTTACAAATAAATAAATAAATAAATAAATCAAATATTATGAGGCTGGGAATATATTAAGTAATCAGGAGATATAGGAAAATAAGGCTGAAACTTTCTGATTAAAGTAAATGTTAACGCCATTAAATGAGAAAAACTATAATGTGGTAATATTTCTTAAAACCCTAAAATAGCATGAACCAATCAGGAATTAAATTAATTATTTAAAATATTCATCCAAAAAAGTGGTTTCACAATTTAATCAGGTGTCATCTTCCGTCTTTTTGTTTGTTTTTAAAGATATAATAGTAATTAACAGTTACTGAGTATATCCATATACATCAGGTATGGAACTAACACCTTTACAGTTGTTACTTGAATTATTAATTAAAGTAAGGGCATACTAAAACAAAAATTGCTATGCTTTTTACACATGGGAAAATTGAAGCTAGGAGAGAGCCAATGGCTCTAACTTAATTTGTAGTTTTCCTTCATAACTCTTAAAGTCTATGTAGTCAAAATCATCAACGTATCATATTATCTTGCCTTTTTAAAAGATTTTATTTATTTATTTGACAGACAAAGAAAGATCACAAGTAAGCAGAGAGAAAGGCAGAGAGAGGGGGGAAGCAGGTTCCCTGATGCGGGGCTGGATCCTAGAACCCTGAGATCATGACCTGAGCCGAAGGCAGAGGCCCAACTCACTGAGCCACCCAGACACACCTCAAATAAATTTATTTTCTACCTTTAATATTCTCTAATAAGAGAACTTGTTTATTCACATTAAAAAATAAAGCAATACCAAAAAAAAAAAAAAAGGAAAGAAAAAAGTAGAGCAATAGCATGTTACATGAAATAGTAAAATTCCCAAGTAAAGGAGTAAATAAAAGACTCTAATGTGCCCTTCCCCAGTCCCTGTACTCATAATTATTTAAACCAGTTTTCAGAAATAAGCCTACTAATATCAGTATATGGTACACTCTCACAGAAAAAAAAATACATACAGAATTTTTTACTATAATTGTTTAAATTTACTCCAAGGTGTTAATGCACACACCTCTGTAATTTTCTGTTGTAAATAATATTTATTCTTTAAGTGTTTTCTTTGTAATCCATATTATGTATATAATTAACTATTTTGTATTCTCACAATAAGTGGACATCTATGTTTCTAATCAACAATGTTAGTGTGATCAAATGAGCCAATTTGTCTTGGTGATTTTTCAATATTCTATGGGATAAATTTCTATCAGTGTAATTAATTTTAAAAGATTTTATTTATTTATTTGAAGAGAGATAGAGAGCACAAGTAGGCAGAGAAGCAGACAGAGAGGGAGAAGCAGGCTCTCCCCTGAGCAGGGAGCCTGATGCAGGGCTCAATCCCAGTACCCAGAGATCATAACCTGAGCCAAAGGCAGCCGCTTAACCAACTGAGCCACCCAGGCACCCCTATCCATCTTCTAATTTGATATGCATCATTTGGAGAGTGAATTCCAAATTACCGTCCTCTAATTGTATCAATTTGAAGTCTTCTAGTGTAAAAATACCTGTTATGCCATATCCTTGGCAATAGTGTTAACATAGCATTGTATTTTTTCTACCCTATTATATGCAATTAAATATGCTTGTGTGTGTTTTATGTACCTTATATATAATATATCATATATACAGCAGAAACATAATCCTTGAATTATGCTTTCAGAAAATAACATTTACACTTATAGTAGGCACTTAATTTTTCTATCACTCAGATCAAGTTAAATGTTGAATTCATGTCTAGCTTAGCTTCTTCATCTGAAATCTGAGAATACTCTATCTTTAAGACATATCCTGATAGTGTAGAGCTTACAAAACAAAATATCTCAAACGTTAGGCACCTGGTATTTTAAAAATATTTTAGCAAACCATCTCAATGGACACTCCCCTCAACTCTGCATCTTTGAGAAACTTACTTTTTAAGCACATCACGTAAGTTTTTCTGCTCACTTTCTTAAAAAAAAAATCTAAGACAGTCTAGGAAAGAACTGGAAAGACATCTGAGATATTTTAAATAATAATAAATGATCTCTTTTCCATCCAGAATAATTGAGGAAAAAATAAAATTAAATAACACAAATCTGTTGAAGGACAAATTAATTAAAACTATTTTTAACCAATTTATTTTCATGATGAAGGAACTTAGTGTACTTTATGCTTACATTTGAATGAAGCACAGTATATCTAAAATAAGACTTTTTATTCCTTTGGTTGAAATTATCTACACTTCAATCTGTCTATTCCTGTCAGAACCATATTGGATAAGCTATTACATTTGTATGTATCTAATTGTCATTTAAATTCTCAAAATAATACCTTAAGTTAAAAAACAAAACAAAACAAAACAAAATACATTTAAAGAAAGCAGTGATTGGTTAACTATAGCCTCTGAGTTAGATAATCTAAAAAAGATTTATTCACATTTACTGAACATTCTTGCCTTTACTATCAGTGGCTCTTTTTAAGAATAATCATATAAAAAGGTCTTTTCATTTTTGTTGACTACCTGTTTCTTGCTTGTGTGAATCTCACTAATTAGTTAGGATTTACTGTTGATTCATGGATATGTGACTACATAGGTAGCATTTACACAAAATTTACACATGATAATTAAATATAGTTTAATTCACCTTCATATTTCTCTTAATAGTTTGAAATATTATAGAGAGCTATAATAATTTTCATCTAAATAAAGACTCAAGATAATCTAAGTAAAGGGGGAAAGAACAAGCTAATTAATATATTTATATTATTCACAACATATAAGAAGTAAGAAATAGATTAATTTTTTGATGTTTTTAATAAATAACATGGTCTAGACAATTTATTTTTAATAAAATAAAATATATAAAACCTTAATAATTCATGTAAACATTAAAAGAAAGGTAGAAATTAGACATGAATGTCCTAGTGTCATTAAAATAGTCATGGACCATTGGTAAGTTCATTTATATGTGTCTTGTTATATGGTGTTTGTCTTTATTTTCAGTGAATATAACTTTCAAATCTGCAAATGGAATAAGCCTACAAAATAACATCATTAAGGACTGACGTATTTTGTGAAGACAGATCATTAATAAGATACATATTGTAATAAAATAGAGATAAGCTTTTCAAATTTTAATAATATTTAACAATAAAATTACAAATCCTGTTTGGAAGAGGTTAATGTTGCTGCTGATACTACATCCTTTTTGTAAAATAGGTTATTTTACTTTCAGTTCCTCCATATGCTCACAATTTTTTCTTCTGTAAATAGTATATAGTTCAATTTTGTATGTTTTAGTTCAACACCTGTTTTACTTCTCATTGGAGCATGTACTTATATGTATTTCATTTAGTTACTGATATATCCCTGTTTAAAAGTCTCATTTGATTTTGTGTTTTCTATCTTTCACAATAGACACTTTTTTCTCTTTAATGTTCCCTCATATTTTTAATTTGTACATTTTTTGCATTTAATTGTTACCATCTTTTTGCAATTTATACCAATTTCATTCTTTAATATTTACCAATAAATTTCAACATGCATAATGATCTTATCAAATTTGAACTCATAAAATTTTATTTTCCTAGATAACCAAAGGAACTTCAATAATGTTAACTCCATTAATCTACACATCAATTTTATTAGTGTTATCTTATGTTTTATTTTTCCTTTTAGCTCATTAGATATCATTATTTCTCTGTTCCAAAGTCAAATTAATATTTCCTTTGCTGATCATTTTTTTCACTTTAGAAATATTGCATATTAATCACTCTTTTCTTCTGCTTGAGAAATTATACATATGTATATTCTTGAAGATTTTCTTCGCTGAATGTTAGTTGTTCATATGCTCAGGGTATTTTGGCTGGATTTATAAATCAGGGCTGATTTTTTTTTCTTTCATCTCATTGAATTTTTTTTTTTATAATTCTGTTAGCTTTTATATTGCTTTTAAGAAGTCACTTGTTTGTCAGCCACATTTTAAAGTGTCTTTTTTTTCCCTTTGGGTGTTCTGAAAACTTCTCTTTCTCTGTCTCGGTCTTTCTGTCCCTTTTTTTTTTTTTTTTTGTTATATTTCTCTTTCTTTCATGTCAGATTCATTATTAAATGCTAGCTTATGGTTTTATTTGTTTTTTCATTTTGCTTTTGGTTCACTGCCTTTTTTTTTTTTTTTTTTATAAAGATTTTATTTATTTATTTGTCAGAGAGAGAGAGAGAGCGAGCACAGGCAGACAGAGTGGCAGGCAGAGACAGAGAGAGAAGCAGGCTCCCTGCTGAGCAAGGAGCCCCATGTGGGACTCGATCCCAGGAAGCTGGGATCATGACCTGAGCCGAAGGCAGCTGCTTAACCAACTGAGCCACCCAGGCGTCCCAAACTGCCTTCTTGAATAGATATATCACTGTCTTCCATGATTTTTATAAATGCCTAAACCATTAAATATTTACATATTTCTTTGCCCTAACTATATTCTTTGAAAACTCTTTTTAAATAAATCAGCCCACAAAACTTTCCAATTTTGGTAACCTCTTTTCTTTATCTTCATCATTTTTTCTCATTGTGGCAAATTGTAATCATTCTCTTTCACAGTTTAGCTTCCACTCATCTACTTCTTCCTTTAGTTATCTCCAAAATGTTGCCAGGCTCATCCCCTTAATGTTTGCTTCACTTATTACATTGTTTGTTACTTTATGTTTGTCAGTTATTTCTTGTTAAATTGACTTGGAAGTAACATTGTATTTTTTACTCTTATTTTCAAGCTCTTCAAAAATTTCTTGAAAATAATACAATTATTTGTTTTTTGGTGAGTCTTTAACAATACCAGTTTTTATGATTTTTGTTTCTATTGTTTTTTTCTGCTGCTTATTGCTCATTGTGTTTTGTTTCCTCATGTGCTTTATTAACTTTGAAAGTGGGATGCTCATTGTCCGTCAAAATTATTTTAGAAAATTCCCCTAGCCCTGAAATGAAGAATTCCCACATAGAATAATTTCCTTTATTTCTATCAGGAGGCTCTGGAAATTATTATCCAGAAAAAATAAAAATTAGTTTAATAGTCTCATGCACCTTCAAAGTAAAGCAAATAAATCCTTAAAATCCCTGTGACACTCAGTCTAGAGATTCCTCCTCACAATCAGAATTTTCCTCTTCTTTTTTTGTAATATGCTTTAATTAATTTTCAAGTAACATTCCATAAATCTTCCTGGAGGTGGAGAGAGACTTAGCGAGTCCAGAAGTAGAATTGCTGGATCATATGTTAACTCTATTTTTAATTTTATGAGAGACCTCCATACTGCTTTCCATAATGGCTACACTAATTCACATTCCTTCTAACAACGCACAAGTGTTTCCTTTTCTTCACATCTTTACCAACTCTTATTATCTTTTATTTTCCAATAATAGCCATCCTAACAAGTATGAAGAGATATCCATTGTGCTTTTGATCTGCATTTTCCTGCTGATTAGTAATATTAATGACCTTTTCATATACCTTTTGGTCATAAAAAGTGTTGGTAAAACAAGATAGTCACATGTAAAAGAATGAAAGTGGATGTCTACCTTATGCCATACACAAAAATCAAATCAAAATGAATTAAAGACTTAAATGTAACACTTGAAAACATAAAACTTCTAGAAAAAAACATAGGGAAAAATCTTGACAATGGTCTTTGCAATAATATTTTGGGTATGATACCAGAAGCTCAAACAACAAAGGCAAAAATACACCAGTGGGATTACATGAAATGAAAAAACATCTGTAACTGCAAGGGAAATAATCAACAAAATAAAATGCAACCTATGCAATAGGAGAAAATATTTGCAAAGCATCTATCTATCTGAAAGGGGTTAATATCCTTTAAATATATCAGGAACACATATAATTCAACAGCACAAAAACAAATAACCTTTATCAAAAAATGAGCAAAGGATTTTAGTAAACATTTTTCCAAAGGAGTCATTGATTTTGTTAGGCATTGTTATCAAATTATCTCCACATACTTGATGAAAGAAAAAAAATATATAGCACTATAAATCAGTTGTTTTCTCAGTTACATATAATTTTATTAATTTTATAGATAAGAAGTAGAATTATTATTTTATTAAATTAAACAAGGAAAATCAATTCTAATTATACTAAATATTCATGATATATTTGAATTAAAATATTTACTTTATTGAAAGAACATTTCAAATTTGAAAGATTTTTTATGCATATATTATTTGAAGTACACTGAATATTTGTACCTGAAAACATAACATACAGTTAACATAATAGATGCACTAACTTATACTGCCTCACTTATTCAAAGGTGTCATTATTTACAGCTAATAACTTATTCTAGGAAGAGAATTAAATGTAGCTGAAAGCATTGCTGATGTTTAAATATGTGGAAAAGGCAAGTTTGAACATGCAATATTTATGGCCCACCTTTCTGCTATCATTGCTTTTCTCTCAAGGGATTTTCCCATCAGAGGAATTTTTGCTTTAACAATAGAGAATAGGAGATTTTAAGTTTAAATACTGTCAACACTCCCACTGCTCTACTTCGGAACATTTTTTTTTAACTCAAAATACTCCCAAACACTTCAGTTTATAATACCAGAATTCACCCTTAAGAGAAATTGTAAAGTTTTTAGTAAAGAAAAATAAATAACATAATGAGGTATCACAATACCTACACTAATGATTAAGGGAAGATTACTCTAAGACCAGATTTATCAACTTGCTTAAAATAACCTAATAATAGCACAAACACACACACACATACACATAAAGGGAGGGAGAAACAGAGACAGAGAGAGAGAGAGATGACACTGGATATGAGTAAAGATGGGCAGTAACATCTGAGAGAAAGAAAACGGAGGAAGGGGCCCTATGGCCACCCTATTTTACTTACTGCCTAAAGAGAGGTTCAAGGCAGTTAGGCAGGATAAGTGACTCCTAGAGTTGAACATTTAAATTCAAGGATCCTGGGGGAATTATGGTGGCTAAAATTGGTATGTTTTAGAGGGTAGAAAGTCAAAGAGAAAACTCTCTGGTGTCTGCAAATATTATCTTTTGAGCATTTAACAGAATATATTAATGCATGCATCTGAATCATTTACTCTAGGCCAGGAAAACTTATAAGGATTAAAATAGAGTGCCAGACATTCACTTAGATTATGCAGGGCTTCACCAGCTGAACTAAAAAACAAACCAGTAACAATAACAAAAGACAACAAAACAAAACAACAACAACAACAACAAACTCATAGCTCAGAGGGCATTTGGTAAAGTAATCAGGGGAAGCCTTATCTCAGGAGTAGGAATTAATTACATTTATACTGAATATGATCAGAAACCATAAAAAAATCATAAATGTAAAAATCTCAAAGGATCTGTTTCTAATAAATTATATGTGTTCTGGGGGCGGGGGGAAGCTCAAGGATATCCATATAGAAATGCACAAAAACATTACCTCCAAAGATAAAATTAACGAAATGGTCATCTAGAACTGCAGACAAATTGAAATTTCTATAACAGATTCAAAAGAGGTTGGCCAAATTAAATTTTGTAACACTTTAGAGCAAGAGGAACTTTCACAACTTTATGGTAGGAATGTAAAATGCTTTAACAACTTCTCAAAACCCTTTCATGATTTCTCATAATGTTAGACTCACATATATCTTATGACCAACAACTCATTTGCAAATTTCCCCTTCCCAAATAAAATATAGATGTTCACAGAATAATCTGTATAGTAATGTACACAGAAACCTTATTTAAAAAGCTAAAATTTTGAAATGTTCTAAATGTCCATCAAAGGGAGAATAGATAAACAAAGTGTGCTGTATTCAGGCAAGAAACAGCCTTTCAGCAATTAAGAATTATGAAATTCTAATAAACAAATTGACTCAATGAATCTCAAACACATGTTGAGCCAGACAAGCCAGGCATAAATGAATATAAACTGTCTGAGGTTTAAAAGGAGGTAAAAGTAATGTGTAGTAATCAGAAAAAATGATTACTTCTCTTGTGAAAGTTGTTGCTTAGAAATAAGCATGAGGAAACCTCCCCCTGCTCATGATCTCCCTGTCTGTTAAATAAATAAATAAAATATTTAAAATAAAATGGGGGGGGTAGTGCCTGGTTGGCTCAGTTTTTTATGTGTCCAGCTCTTGGTTTTAGCTCTGGTCATGATCTCCTGGTCCCTGCATTATGCTCCCCATTCAGCAGGGAGTCTGCTTCCCCTTTCCCTGGGCTCCAAACTCCATTTTCCCTCTCTCTCTCTGAAATAAGTAAGCAATGTTTTATAAAAGTAAAAATAAAGAAAAATAAAGAACAATACTATTCTTGCTTTTCTTTTCTTTTTTTCTTTTTTATGAAAGTTTCTACTAACTCCCCAAAGATGAATATTTTAAGCATTATTTCTTCATCGTGTCTCTTCCTCCAAAAAGCCTGGATCAAAGTTTGATGTACAAGTGTGCAATAATTGGCAGCAAGCTTTACTATAACATGATCTGGCTTATTTATTTATTTATTTATTTTAAAGATTTTACTTATTCATTTGACAGATAGAGATCTGGCAGGCAGAGAGAGAGAGGAGGAGGAGGCAGGCTCCCTGCTGAGCAGAGAGCCTGATTCGGGGCTCGATCCCAGGACCCTGGGATCATGACCTGAGCTGAAGGCAGAGGCTTTCACCCACTGAGCCACCCATGTGCCCCAGGCTTAGTTATTTAATATGGGAAATGCTATGTCAAAATATTTAACAGTTTGTTTACTAGTCAGGGTTGAAGTAAGGAAGTAAAATTAGTTGAAGACATATTATGACATTTTCTATAAGAAACTGACTTATTGGGCAAATCCAATCCTTAGGGCAAGCTGTGAGGGAGGGCAGGCTGGAACTCTGGGGCAGAAGCTGAAGCTGCTGTCCACAGAGAGAATTTCTTCCTCCAGATGACCCAGGATTTTCCTTAAAAGTCTTTCTTGTAATTGAATCAGACTCACTCAGATTTATTTAGGATAACGTCCTTTACTTAGAGTCAACTGATTATTGATTTTAACCATATTTAAGATACATCTTCAAAGAATACCTAGATTAATGTTTGAATACTGGGAACTGTACCCTAGCCAGGTTGACACAAGGACAAGATCATTTAAACCATTTTTATGACTAATTTATAAAAGTAAGAATAAAGGTATAGTTAAAAAAAAAAAAGCAACATAATTAGAAATTACAATAAAAAATAAACAGAGCACACTTTTTTTTTTAATTTTTTTCTGGCTTGAAAGCATATATTCCCTAACTGAGTCACATTTTCTGAATGCAACAAATTTCTCATCTAGTGTGTGTATGAACTTGAAACATATTCATCCTATAAATAATGACTCTGGGATTTAAATAATCTCTAATAAGTTCTAGCTTACTGTTAACTCTTTATTTGCTAAGCTTTATTGAGATATAATTAACATATAACATTTTGTAAATTTAAGGTGTACAGTGTGATGATTTGATAACCATTTATGTTGTGAAATGATTACCATGATAATGTTAGGTAGCACATCCATGTCTCACATAATTACCATTTTGGGGTGTTATCAGAATTCTAAATATGGCAGTGCATACCAAATACAATTACTAATAAATGAAACAAGTATTTTACATACCATTTTGTCAAAATATGTATTCAAAATATCCTTCCTTTCCTTGAGTCCTAGATTTTCTCCAGTTTGAACAAATATTGGCATTATTAACTCTGTACCTAAATTAAATAACTGATTAAAGATACATCATGAATTTATTGAACCAATGTGCAAACATGCAAATGTTATTTTCAAAAGCAACAAAAAAGTAAATAAGGATATTTAATTAAGTCAAAGAGTCCATTTATTGAATAATTCACTCTCATTAATTAGATGACTCATTATAATGTAGAGAATCTACATTTTTTGAGTCAGTGGCTAGAGAAAAAAATCTCATGTGTATAACATCACTCTGCTAAGAAACTTGAAGATTATTTCATTGCTATTCAAGTTAATATGACAAGAGCAATGAGATAAAAATTAATGACAGTTACTTCTTGGGTTGGAAGCAGAGAGATTTAACAAAAGAAGAATACTTTAGAGTGAGTGTCAGCAAACTTTTATTGGAAAGGGCTAGATACAAAATATTTTAGGTTTTGACAGTCATATGGTTTATGTTGCAATACTCATTTCTGCATTGTAGCACAAAACATTCACGGGCAATATGTAAGTGAATGAGCATGCCTGTGTACCAGTAAAACTTTATTAAAAGACATTTGAAATTTTAACTGTAATTTTTACATGTCACAACACTTTTTTTTTTCAAAACTGTATACTTAAAACTCTACAAACTATTATTACCTGACAGGTTATAAAAAAACCAAGATCCATGGACCTAACATCTGTATTGGAGAAACAAAATTATGGTATTAGTAAAGTTTCCCCACTGAATACACAGTTTAAAATGTGAATATCAATTATGACTAGGAGAGTTAACTGAAAAGTCCTTCAAGCAAGATTTTGCAGGGTATTCTTATGAGAAAGAGTATGGAGTTCTGGACAATGGCAAATAATTTTGTGGGGTTCAACATATGTGTATGTGTGTGGAGTGGGGAGATGTCAAGAGATAATAGTAAAGAATTTGGTTTAGAATAAATTACAAATGCTTTTAGACCGTCTGAATTGCTTGCAATGTATTCTAATGGAAATGACAAGACACAAATTGGATTTAAATAGGAAATAAAAGAATGAGACTTACATTTTTGTAAGTCTCACCTCAGATGCCTAGGGAACACACCATAGAGAGACAAGACTTCAGGAAGAGAGTTTATTAATTAGATAATGCATTCAATAATCCATGAGAAAAACCGAAGGTGACGCCAACTACAGTTCACTTATATGTATATTATTTTTACATGCCACTAAATGGAAAATTAAATACATTACTACAATGGCTTAGATATTAAACCCTTACTATCAAGAAATTAAATTCATGTTAAATAACAAAACCAGTGAATTTGTCCAAGTTCCAATGTACTCTCTTAATGACTGTCAAGTGCTGAGCTGCCAAGTGTTGAGGTGATCAATTTAAATAACAAATTAAAATGAAAGTAATAATCAAGCAATTAATTACTGAGATAGTATAAAGCGCTAAGCAGGAAAAATTAATAGTTCCCCTATGTTCCATTTTTATGCCCAGAACAGCTCTGGGTAAGGCTCAGGTGGGTCAACATGGATGTGGAGATCTTCTCACTACCAAGGAGCTATGAACAAAAGGTTTCTCCCATTTTATAGATGTGGGCTTTGAGGGAGGAAGAAGAGAAAGGGCTAGGAAATGTAGTGAGTACTGAGTCAGAGTGAAGAAAAATGCTCTCAAGAGTTCCCCTTTTCCCTCCATTCCCCCTAAGGCAGTCTCAACAGAGGCACTTAGAAAAGATCAATATTGTAGTCTCGACAGAGGCACTTGGAGAAGACCTCTGCTAAGCATCTCTAATAAACAGATCTCAAATGGAGGTGCCTGGGTAGGAATGGCAGATACGTGCAAAAAGATAGCTGGCTAACATGATCTTTTGGGCCTGATCGTAAAGAATTACAAAGGCTTTATCTGGCAGGCTTCACAGGGAAAGCGGCTATCTGCTCACCAGACTTGGTGCACAGACAGTACCTCTCTCTCTAGTCTCTGGAGGTAGTTGTTCCCTGACCCCCAACATAGCAACAGAACCTAGCGACAGAAGGCAGAACCTTCTTCCTTTGGACTAATCAGGAGACATTCATCAAGATGCTCTCCAACAATAATCAGCTAAGGAAAAGGCTCTTCTTCCCTGCCAGGCCTGAGACTACTCTCTCTTTAGAAACACCAAAGCAAAGAGCAGAACCAGTAACAGGGACCCAATTCACTGAGAAGCCTGGACTAGAAAGATTCTTTGTGCAAACCTGAGACTCTCCTCTCCTGCCCAATGACACCTGTGTTGCCAGGAGACATTGTGGGGAATTCCACCATACTCTTTACCCACTGAAAAGTACCCTGCTTTGGGAAAACCCCTTCCATCCTCCTGGTTAAGACTACCAGGGACCAGTAAGATCCTGAGCAACACTATGCAACCAAACAGACAAAAATAATGATGTTACAGCTCTAAAAATTAAGCTGGCATTAGAACCACAGCCCAAAAAAGCAGGCTAGGGGAGAAGGTCAAGATGGCGGAGAAGTAGCAGGCTGAGACTACTTCAGGTAGCGGGAGATCAGCTAGATAGCTTATCTAAAGATTACAAACACCTACAAATCCAACGGGAGATCGAAGAGAAGAAGAACAGCAACTCTAAGAACAGAAAATCAACCACTTTCCGAAAGGTAGGACGGGCGGAGAAGTGAATCCAAAGCGACGGGAAGATAGACCGCGGGGGGAGGGGCCGGCTCCCGGCAAGCGGCGGAGCAACGGAGCACAAAATTGGGACTTTTAAAAGTCTGTTCCGCTGAGGGACATCGCTCCAGAGGCTTAACCGGGGTGAAGCCCACGCGGGATCAGCGTGGCCTCAGGTCCTGCAGGGTCACAGAAGGATCGGGGGTGTCTGAGTGTCGCAGAGCTTACAGGTATTAGAACAGGGAAGCCGGCTACAGAGACAGAGCCGAGGAGTAAGCTCTAAGCTCGGGGTTACCTTGAACCGGACGCAGGCTCGGTCAGCTCGGAGCGCAGCCGGAGGCAGGGTGACGGGAGTAAATCGGCGCTGTTCTCTGAGGGCGCACTGAGGAGTGGGGCCCCGGGCTCTCGGATCCTCCGGGCCGGAGACCGGGAGGCCGCCATCTTCATTCCCGCCCTCCGGAACTCTACGGAAAGCGCTCAGGGAACAAAAGCTCCTGAAAGCGAACCCGAGCGGATGACTCAGCCCGGCCCCGTGTAAGGGCGGTGCAACTCCGCCCGGGGCAAAGACACTTGAGAATCACTACAACAGGCCCCGCCCCCAGAAGATCAACAAGAAGCCCAGCCAGGACCAAGTTCACCTACCAAGGAGTAC
>NW_019154087.1:983745-1140416 GCF_002288905.1 Enhydra lutris kenyoni
AAAAAAAAAAAAAAGCAGGCTAGGATCTTCATGCTATCTAAAATCAGTATAACTGCCTGCTAAAATAATTTAAATAATAGTCAAAGTCATCTAACATGACAAACAAAATGCCTAGGATCAAATAAAAAATCATCTATCATAAAAAGAACCAAGAAAATCACAACTTAAATGAGAAAAGGTAATCAATGGACAGCAGCACCATGATAAATTAGATGTTAGAATCATCTGAAAAGGATTTTAGGGTAAACATCACAAAAAATGTTTCAACATCAATTACAAAAACATTGATGAAATTTAAAAAATGACAAAAAAGAAATTATCAGAAAAAATAGGCCATGTAAAAGAATCAAATAAATATTACAGAAATAAATACCATAGAAAAAGAAATTAAGAACCTGTCAAATGGGGTCAATAACAGCATGGAGATGACATGACAAATCAATGAACATGAGGGCAGAATAATAGAACTTAACCAAGTTGAATATGAGAAATAACATAGAATGATCAATGAAAAGAACACATACTCAGGTTGTGTGGGGCAACAAAAGATTCAACATTCCTATTATATCAGTACTGGAAGAGAGAGAAAAAAGAGCTTTAAAATCAATCAATCAATCAACAGTTGATTTCTTATGTGAATCAATAGAGACCAGAAAGAAATGACACAATGTTTTTCAAGTGCTGGAAGGAAAGAACTATCAACTGTGAGTTTCATACTTGGTGAAACTATGCTTTAGGAATGAAGGGCTCATAATATTTTCAGGCAAAGAAAATTTGAAATAATTTGTTACTTGGAGACTTTCCATTAAATGTTTGTTAAAAGATTTTCTTCAGGGGAAAAAGAACTGATAAAAGAAGGAATTTTGAAACCTCAGGAAGGAAGAAAGTAATAACAATGGCAAAAGAATGGGTATATAAGATTGATAGCCCTTTCTTAATGAGTGTTAAAACCAATCATATTTAATGATTGAAACAAAAATTATAATCCCATTGAGTTCAAGGTAATGATATTTAAAAGTGAAGAATATAAAGTGACATAGGCTTTCACACTTTAAACAAGAGAGTAAGATGTTGATATTTGCGGACTTCTAAAAATCACATACATATAGGGGCACCTGGCTGACTCAGTAGGCAGAGCCAGCAGCTTTTTAGCTCAGGGTTGTGAGTTTCAGTTCCAGGCTTGGTGTAGAGATTACTTAAAATAAATAAATTTCTAAAAATCATATACAGAGGTGCCTGGGTGCTCAGTGAATTAAGCCTCTGCCTTGGGCTCAGGTTATGTTCTCAGGATCCTGGGATCCAGACTTGCATTGGGCTCTCTGCTCAGCAGGGAGCCTGCTTCTCCCTCTCTCTCTGCCTCCTGCTTTGCCTACTTGTGATCTGCCAAATAAATAAATAAAATCTTAAAAAATAAAAGAAAATTTAAAAATAAAAATCAAGGGGTGCCTGGGTGGCTCAGTGGGTTAAAGCCTCTGCCTTCGGCTCAGTTCATGATCCCAGAGTCCTGGGATCGAGCCCCACGTCAGGCTCTCTGCTCAGTGAGAAGCCTATTTCCTCCTCTCTCTCTGCCTGCTTGTGATCTCTGTCTGTCAAATGAATAAATAAAATCTTTAAAAAATATATACATATATTCCAGTATCTAGAGTAATTCACTCACTTAAATATATCAACATTCCCAGACCAAAGAGTATATAAAGTAGATACACTCAAAAACTATTTAAGTAAATCAAGATGAAAGTGCAATGGGAAAGTAAGAGAAGAGAAACAGAATGAGTGGCTGAAGAAACAAATGCATATTAATAATTTGCCTTACAATGTAAATGGTTTAAATACACTAGTCAAACAAGAAATTGGCCATGTGGATAAAAGCAGCCCAATTATATGCTGCTTACAAGAAACTCACTTCAAATACAATGACATAGGCAGGTTGAAAAAGAATGGGAAAAAAAAATCAGGGAATCATTTATAAAAATAATAAGGAAAGGACATAGTGTTTCTATTAATATTTGGATTAATATTTGATAATCTAGACTTTAGACCACAGAAGATTACTAAAACAAAGAGGGGCATTACTAATGAAAAAAGGATCAGTCCACCAGGAAACAAACAGTTCTAAATGTGTATGCACTAAGTGAAGGAGTCTCAAAATACATGAAGAACAAACTGATTGAACTGAAAGAAAAAATAGACAAACTCACAATTGTAGTTGTGGATTTTGCTCTTCCAACAACTATTAGAACTTCTGGACCAAAAAAAAAAAAAAAAATCAGCAACAGCAGCACATAGGAGATCTGAACAACATAATCAAAACCAGCAGGATTATATATAAGCACACACATGTATTAGTTAATTGTGTGTGTGTATATGATATGTGTGTGTACATACATGCAATCATAGCAGAATATGATTTTTTCAAGTACCTATGGAATATTTGCCAAAATGGATAATTCCTTTGGCCATTAAACAAACCCTGACCATTTAAAAATAATTGATATCATACAGACTATGTTCTTAACCATAGTGGAGTTAAATTAGAAATCAGTAAGAGAGAGCCAACTGAGAGATTTCTAAGCACACAAAATTAAACAACACCATTTTAACTAATAATCCATAGGCAAAATAGAAATCCTCAAATGAAATTAAAAAAATGTATAGAAATAAATGGAAAGAAAGATAGAACATATCAAGATATGTGGGATGAAACAGTATTGGAAAGGAAATTTAGAGCACTAAATGCTTAAATTAGAAATAATGGAAGGTCTCAAGTCAATAGTTTAAGGACCTACTTCAAGAGTCTTTAGAGTTTTCTATACAAAATCATGTCTTCTGCAAACAGAGACATTTTTACTTCTTCCTTTCTTATTTATTTTGTTATATAATTACCTTAGCTAAAACTTCCATTACTAAGTTGAACAGAAGGGATGAGAGTGATCACCTTTGTTTTGTTCCTGATCTTAAAGGAAAAGCTTTCAACCTTTCATGGTTGAATATGATGTTAGTTGTGGGCTTATTATATATGACCTTTATTAAAGTGAGTTATGTTTCTTCTATATCCAATTTGTTAAGAGTTTTTGTCATGAAAAGACGTACTTTGTCAAATCCTTTTTTTTTGGTATCTATTGTGATGGGCATATGATATTCTATTTCATTTTATTAATGTAATATGTCACATTTATTGATTTGCATGTATTGAATCTCAGTATTATTTCTTATGAAATGTTGTGAATCTACAATTTCAATTAAGAAGTATGAAATGGATTAGAAATAGTATTGTATCTGTGAGGATTTTCTGACCATAACTAAATGATTGTTCTTTAGTATTATCAGACTTGTTTTCATATATACATTAAAGTTGTTGAGAAAATAAATAATGTTACATTTAGATTTGACAGGGCGAAAAGTGCAGAAAGATAATACTAAGTTGAAGAGAAAGTTTCAAAGAAATATCAAACTGTATTTAATAGCAACAGAAATATGCAGGTCAAGATCAGAGAACTAGAAAATAATTGAAATACTATTTATGTTCAGGATTTGCTTAGTATCTTACTATTTTTGTTATAAAAAGATATATCTAAACAAAATAAAAGTTACCAGAAACTCACAAAACAACAACATAGATTGACAAATTTTCATTACAAATATAAACAAAGTAGTATTAAAATGTAGTTGTTGTTTTTTTTTAAGATTTTATTTATTTATTTGACAGAGAGAGAGAGAGCTCACAAGCAGGTAGAGAGAGGGGGAATCAGGCTGCCCCTGAGCAGAGGGCCCTATGTGGGGCTTGATTCCAGGACCCTGAGAACATGACTCGAGCTGAAGGCAGAGGCTTAACCCACTGAGCCACCCAGGTGCCCCAAAATGTAGTTTTTTATATTCTAAACTATGTTTCAAGTTATTTGTGCCCTAGCTTAAGAAAAGTGAATTTAATAGACAGCAACACAAATAAGGAAAAAAACAAAACAAAACAAAACAACAACAACAACAAAAAACCCAACCAAATATCTTGGGATATGGAAGGAAAAGCATCACAATAGCTCTTAAATGAAAATAACGTTTGTGGTAAATGTGTACTTCATCTGAAAAGTATGTGAGTAAGTGAGAAGTTGATTTCATCCCCTATGGATTAAATATGAAATCGATAGAAGTCAAACAGCAGGAACTTCTGACCGAAGGTTTATGGGGGGAGGGGAGATATTGGAAACAACATTAGTGTGCCCTTGGAGATTGAAACACACACATTTTAAACATGAGCTTTTGAAGAAACATGATAGAGGAGTATTTTAAATAATTGCCATTTATTTTTTAAACAAACTTAGAGGTGATCCAGAACTTCACAAATTCTGCCTGTATGCTTTTCACCTAAGCATTCTTGAAGATTCATGACTTGAAATTGTGTAAATCTAATTATGTTGTTGTTTTCCAAGCCAATATACATCTATTAGATAATTTTTATTTATTTTTTTTAAATAGAGAACTTTTAACTTAAAATTAGAAATAGCTAGGTGATTTCATGAAAATAATTTCAAAAATATTCAAATCTTAAGATATTATTAATTTTAAATACAAAAATGATTTTTGATCACTGACCAAATCCACACTTAGCATTGAATTTTTGCATTTACTGAGCTTAATATGAAAACTGATGTGTCTTAGCATTTCAGTGTAATAACTGGACTATGGAAACCTTACTATTTTTTCCTCATGACCTTCAAAAACTTGCTACTACTACATATTGCCTTTGTACTATATTACCATATGTAATATTACTAACTATATGATTGTTAATATACATATTTATCAAGCAGATTTATAGAGAGGGTAAACAACTTCTCAGGAAAAAAAGCACACTTAGAAATAGGATCTTGAAACAGAAAACAATCTTTGCCAAGTAAATATATTCTCTAATTTAACATATTTTCTGTCACTTATTATACCTAGATGTTAATATCACAAAATTCTTTTTTTTAAAGATTTGATTTATTTATTTGAAAGAGAGAAACACAGCGAGAGAGGGAACAAGCAGGAGGAGTGGAAGAGAGAGAAGCAGGCCTCCCAATGAGCAGGGAGCCAAACGCAGGGTTTGACCCCAGGACCCTGGGTGATCACCACCCAGGATTTTGGGATCACCACCAGAACTGAAGGCAGATGCTTAACCACTGCACCACCTGGGTGCCCCAATACCACAAAATTCTTATGTTAGCTTTATACATCATTTTATACAAATCTATTCAATAATTTCAATACCTACCATACTAACTTCCTAATTCTCTTCTACTGTATATTAATGCATTTTAGCACTCCTCAGAAACCCCAGTGATTACTTTTTATTATCCCCAACTTTTTGGCTAATGTGGTATGGCAAGTGTATGTCTGAATCCCAAATCAGTTCTTAAACTATGAAACATTTCCCACATATACTAAATATTTAATAAATGCCTGGTACCTTCTAGATGCACAAATGCAGGTGTTTAAAGATTAGAGAAAATGGCAAGTATATGATTAAAATACTTCATCAATAAGTTGTTACTTAGGGAAACCAACAGTACTGGGCATAAGAATGCAACTTAATCCTGAATTTTAGGAGAAGGTTTGTGAGTACAATCTAGGAAAAAAAAGAAATACTGACCTCAAAGATAAAAAAAGAGAAAAATAGCACATTATGGTGGCAAAAACAGTGTAACTGGAGTATAGAAAGAATTAAGAAAATTAAGAGGAGGTCAAGGAATATCTTAGTAAAGACAAAACATGAAGTTTTCTCTTTCATGATAAAAGTCCTAGGGGGCTTTTAAAGATTTAAAGAAAAGTGATGATGCAATGATTAAATTTATCTATGTAATTTTAATCACTTTGGCTTCTCTGCAAGAATGTAATATAGGGGCACCTGTGTGGCTCAGTGGGTTAAAGCCTCTGCCCTCAGCTCAGGTCATGATCCCAGGGTCCTGGGATGGAGCGGCATATTGGGCTCTTTGCTCAGCAGGGAGCCTGCTTCCTCCTCTCTGTCTGCCTGCCTCTCTGCCTAATTGTGATCTCTGTCAAATAAATAAATAAAATCTTTAAAAAAAAAGTGCTTTAGATAGGTCAATTCATTTAATCTTCACAGCAAACATTTTTTCCTTTGCTTTCCACATATTAATTTATTTACTCCACAGAGCTAGCCAGCGATGTAAATGCTATTATTATCCATAATTTACAAATGAGAAAACTGAGGTAAAGAGAGGTTAAGAACTATTCCAATATGGTAACAGCAAGGAATAGATAAAGCCTGAATTCACATCCAGTTAATCTGATTCCAGAGATGCCCTGGTTCTCTATCATGGGAAATTGCCTGAACAGAGTGTGCTGTCACTGAAGGCAAGGAAAGAGGGTCTTCAGAAATGAAGAGAAATGGAAGATAGTGTCATCATTTCAAAAATGACAGTTAGAATAGGGAAGGAAGTGTTATCTTTGGAAACATTTAAGAAACATTTAAGAAAGGGCAATCTATTGGAAATCAGGTATTAGCTTAAAAAGATTGAGGAATGAGAAAGCTGTGTGTTGATAAGAGCACAGGCTTGAATAAACTTTAAAAGATGATTGAGAAAAAATTTTCTTAATGAATGAATGGCATAATTGATCTATTTATGGCTCTGAGTAGTTTGGAGAGGTAGTAGTTTGGAGAGGATAATGCTGAAACAAAGTTGGTAGGAATAGGTATACAGAGAAAGAAGCACATATACCCTGTCCATTTTAGTATACCTAGATGTTACCATCATAGTAGGTAATAGATACTTAATAACTTTTCAATCCAAGAAATACTAAGGTCCTTATTTTTCAATTAATAAACTAATATTTGTAAACCAAAACACATTAGTTTATGACTTTATATGGTGTTATAGTTTTCTCCTCTGGGTTGAAACATAGTATATGCTGAATTATGTCAATTTTTCTGGGGTAGTTGCTCAAATTAAAAAAAATTAATTCACAGTTTGGGTGTAGAGGTCATTGGGTTAAATATAAGGAGTATATTACTGACTAGACAACTTTATGTAGGTAATAAAACCATAAATTAAAGTTTTACATGAATATATTCTAATTAACTTAAAATATAATTGTGCCAAGGCTGTATATCATAGTCTTTTAGTTGATAACCAACTCTCATGATATCTCAATTAGCTTGCTTTTGTTCTATAACTAGATCAATTTAGAATTTAATTACAGCTACTTAAAGGAACATTGCAGAAGCCTCCATATTGTTTGCTTCTTTACTAGTGCCACACATCTAGGGGAAGAAAACTGATGCTGAATTGAAATCCTTATTTAAGTTCTTAAATTTTTTTTAATATTTATTTAAACTTCAGAAAATACCATAACATAAAAAAGTACCTAATACGTTATTAAGCAACACAATAGCTGATTAGGCTATTGAAATAAACCTATCAATATAAGAGGTTGGAAGGATTTTAACAATAAACTATACAAGATTTTCATTTTCAATATAATGATATATATTGGTCTCTAATATATTTATATTACAATAAAAATAGTGAAATGGGGGCACCTGGGTGGCTCAGTGGGTTGAGCCGCTGCCTTCGGCTCAGGTCATGATCTCAGAGTCCTGGGATCGAGCCCCGCATCGGGCTCTCTGCTCTCTAGGGGAGCCTGCTTCCTCCCCTCTCTCTGCCTGCCTCTCTGCCTGCTTGTGATCTCTCTGTCAAATAAATAAATAAAAAAAAAAAATCTTTAAAAAAAAAAAATAGTGAAATGGTAGAAATAAGATTGAGACAATATATGTATTGTGACAATTAGTTGAGTGAAATTCCTGTCATGTTGACTTTTTTGAAAAAGTCTATTCTAACTACTATCTATTCATATTTATTTATTTATGTATTTGTTTATAATCATGTCCCTAAGCAAGGTAGCTGGAGATGATTTATTCAGTTGACTTCAAGAATGTTAAAGTTTTGAAACTGTGATCAGTTTTAAGAATGAACATTATGGCAGTATTTTGGATATGATACATCCCTCAAACATGTTACATTTTGAAATATAATTAGTTCTAAAGAGTCTCAGGCACTATCTATAAAAGAGGTTCTATAAATTCACAGGTTTTCATCTTTTAGAGATTATAACCAAAAACAAATTTATTTTTCAATAGTTTTATATAATAAATATTAAATACAGAAAACATAAGTACAACATTAAAATCATAAAGAATAGATTTTTTTTTTTTGTCATGTCACAGTTCTATTTTGTCTGTTATGTGTTAGTTTGTTTCTATACAGATGAAATACCTCACAGGTCAGCAAACATATTAGTACATGTTTTGAAGTGGTATTTCCAATGATTATTTGTCATTGGAAACATGTGGAAAAAAACAGCTATGAACAAAACAAATAAACCATTGGGCCTAATTTGTGATTTGTTTTTTGATCTCTAAGTAAATCATCAGAATTATTCATGATAGCTTCAATTTAAAAATGTTTTGAAAAACTTGCTGAAAAAGCAGTAGCGTCCCTTTAACTAGACTAGCCAAATCTCTCAAGAAGTTACATTATGACTTTCATGATCACTCAAATTTAGAAAAGATGTGTCGTAGCAAACCATTGTTCTGCTGGGATATAGATAAATAAAGGATAAATAAATAAATAAATAATTGAAGAGTTTTGGACAGCTGGGTGTCTGTAGCAATTGAAGCAAGGGAAGCTCACTGTGAAGCTTTGAACTAAAGTATCTTGTTCACATAAGCTGACAGGGTAATGGAGAGGATAGGATAAGATAATACATATATTATAGTCAGTGCTTGTCTATAACACATGATTCACTAAGCTGGAATTTATTATTTATATTATTTATGGGGATTATTGGTAACTGCCTTTTGATTCTATTACAAACAACTTAAAAAAATTCATGATAGACCTAGAGAGAGAATAACATTGTCACACACATCATTTTAATAACCTTTGACTATTATTAAGTATTAAGCTTTCAAATACTCTTTTTTTTTTTTTTTTTGGTACATATTTCCTCCACAGAACCGGGTAATAGAGACAGAAATTTAAACCACTTGTCCGTCAGTCATATAATAATAATTCTTATCCTGCAATAAACTTAATAAGGCATCACTGAGGGAGAATGTTTGTGATTAATCATATTCCATTATTTCAGACATTCTTTTTTTTTCACCTCACAAAAATCATATCATAAATATATTCTAATGGACCTGTAAAAATTGAATTATTTATCCAAAGCTTTGTATCATTCTGATAAATTAGATCAAGACATAATTTTGGGATGCCTGGGTGGCTCAGTTGTTAAGTGTCTGCCTTCTGCTCAGGTCATCATCCCAGGGTCCTGGGATCAAGCCCCACATTTGGCTCCCTGCTCAGCAGGAAGCCTGCTTCTCCATCTCCCACTCCCCCTGCTTGTGTTCCCTCTCTCACTGTGTCTATGTCAAATAAATAAATAAAATCTTAAAAAAAAGTTTAAGACATAATTTTATTTCATTCCCATTATAGGATGCTATATGAAGAGAAATTCTGGGACTCCAAAATATGTGTATATTTGGGTGAGTGAGTTAGGTAGCTTGCAAAATACACTTATATGTTTTTAAGCTAAGGACATACATTGTGTCCATGTGTGTGTTTGAGTATGCACACACATTATACATTCTTTTCACTTAAATATTTCATTTATTTATTTATTTATTTATTTGAGAGAGAGGCGCATGAATGGGGGTGGTGCAGAGGGAGAAGGAGAAGCAGACGCCCCGGTGAGGAGGGAGCCCATGCAGGGCTCCATACCAGTACTTTGAGATCATGACCTGAGCCAAAGGCAGACACTTAACCTACTGAGCCATTCAGGTGCCCCACATTATATATTCTTAACTTATATATTCTCGATATGACCATAGACATGAATATATAGGCACATTATATTCTACAAAACAAACAAACAAAAAAACACTCCAGGCATCAAGGAGTCCTAAGAATATTCAGTAATAACTGTTAATAAATTTTAAAGAAGAATATATTGCATGAATAATTTTTGAAAGACAATACAAAATCATGGATATTGTGATTTAAAAATATTTTTATATTACACAAAATTAAAAAAAAATTAATATATAATGTGTTAATGGTATAATATAAGTGATGGGCATATTGATGTTCATTGTAATATTATTTCAGCTATTTAGGTCTTTGAAATAAAATATTGAGAAAGAAGTAAAATAAAAACAAATGCATAGCTCAATGCATTTTCATAATGTAAATGTGCTGAGATAACCACCTCCCAAACCAAAGTGTAGAACAGTAGCAGAATGAAAAAAAATCTACCCATTTCCAGTAAGCAATCTCCTCAATGTCAAGTTCTTAATGACAAAATTAGTTTTTCCTGTTTTTGAATTTTCTATAAATGGGTTCACATATAATTTACTCTGTGTCCAGAGTCTATCTCAGTATTATGTTTGTGAAAACCATGCCTGTTCCATTCCCTTTTTGAACACTTTGCTTATATTCAGTTTTTATCTATTATGTACAGGTCCATTTTACTATTTTATGTGTGTGTGTGTGTGTGTATATGTGTGAATGTGTTCAATGTATGAATGCATTTCTATTGAATATTTTGATTGACACTGAGATGCACCAGCCCAGATCCAGGAAGAATATACTGCCAGCTGCAAGATCTTCGGTCAGCAAATAACTAGAAGCTGTCACCTCCTTTATCATTGCCCCAGGTACAGAGAGCTGCCTTGCTTGCCATGCATTCTTCTTAGAAAGCCTGCATTGTTTCCCTTGCCTGAGAGTCATATCTATAATTTTATTTTATTTTTTAATTTTAAAAGATTTTTCTGTATTTATTTTCTGTTTTTCTGTATTTTCTGTATTTATCTGCATTTATTTATTAATCTGTATTTTCTGTATTTATTATGTATTCTGTATTTTCTGTATTTATTATTTTCCGTATTTATTTTTTAATTTTAAAATATTTTTCTGTATTTATTTATTTATTTTTCTGTATTTATTAGACAGAGAAAGAGAGAGAGAGAGAGAGCGTGAGCAAGCATAAGCAAGGGGAGCAGCAGACTCTCCGCTGAGCAGGAAGCCCAGGGTTGGGCTTGATCCCAGGGTTCTGGGATCCTGACCTGAATGGAATGCAGATGCTTAATTGACTGAGTCACCCAGGTGCTCCATGGAGACGTATCTAGAAAAAAGTTGCCAACCCAGTGTCTAAGAGATTATTGCCTATGTTTTCTTTTAGGAGTTTCATGGTTTCAGGTCTCCAATTTAGATCTTTGATGCATCTTAAGTTTATTTTTGTGCTTAGTATAAGAAAGTTGTCAGTTTTTATTCTTTTGCATGTAGCTATCCAGTTTTTCTAATACTATTTTTTGAAAAGACTCTTTTTTCCCTATTGTGTATTCTTGCCTCCTTTGTCATAGACTAATTAGCCATATAAGAATGAGTGTATCTTTGGACTTTGTTCTGTTCCATTGACCTATGTGTCTACTTTTGTGCCAGAACCACACTGTTTTGGTTACTCTAGGTTTGTAGTATACGATACTGCCCTCTTTGTTCCTCTTAAAGTATCTAGTTTTTCCTTCTTTTTCAGGATTGTTTTATTTATTCTCGATTCTTCATATTTCTATAATTTTAGAAATGTTTGGAGAGAATTAATATATTTATTAATATATAAATCAGATTGGGGAAAATTCATATATTTCTAATATAGAATCTCGTAATTTGTGAGCATGATATACTTTCATTTATTTAGAATTTACTTATCAACATTTAGTTGGAATTTACAATACAAAGTTCTGTCACATTATATGTATTTTTTTAGTTTTTTTTTTCCTTTTTTTGGTCATTGAAATAATTTTTTTTTTGTTTGTTGCTGGATTCTATTTGTAAGAATTGTGTGTAGTAATTTTCTATCTCTGTTTATAACAGAGTTGGAAGCATGATTTCTTTTCTGTTTAGTGTTCTTTCAGTATCAAGTTTATTCTGGCCTAATTAAAAGGGTCAGCATTTCTGGCTTCTACTTAGAATGTAATAGCTAGAGAGTGCATTCTGACATTAAGAATAGGAAAAAGCCAGATAAAAAGAAATTCTGAACCCATCAGAATGCTGAGACTGGGAGGCAATCAACCAGCCTCAAATCTAAGGAAAAACACACACTTCTGAGGGTAAATATGAGCACAGCATGGCTTAGTTGGAGCGGAGCGCTAGAAAATATGGGAGTATCATTAAAGTAATTAAGAAGATTTCAGTTAAAAAGTTTAATGAATTGTTAAAAGCCAGCTAATTAGCTAATGTGTATAAAATATCTAGGAGCCAGGGACAAAGGATGGGTTTGCACAGACTTGCAGGCTCTTCCTCACAGACACCACTGTGTGCTCATGAGAAAGACTGTGGGCAGATAGGAGGCTGAGCAAAGCTTCAGGCACCTGTGCAAACTGGGAAGGCAGGAACAGTCATTTCTGATAGAAAGACAAAGCGTCCCTCTTCTCTCCTATCTCTCTCAGGGAACAACAGCCACAAGCCCCAGGGAAAGAGAGCAAGCAGTCATCCACAAGACATGTGTTTGTCTTTTTTATTTAAATCTCTTTTTCTTGAAGATCACCTCATAAAATGAAATCTCTTCTTAAAATCCGCACATGAAAAGTTGGGGTAATGGAATTTCCAAGAATAATACAAAAATGTTTCCTCTAACCAAATACTAATCTGTTCATACAAACAAAATGTAGTTGTTTCAGATCTAATCAATGTCCTATATAGTGTGAAGTTTTAGACCAAAACTATTCAACTCTATTAAGCAAAAGAGAATCTCAGTATTGCTCTTGAAGAACATTTGATTTGGTATCAGTATAAAGCTGAAAACATTGTTTCCCAGCAAATAAATTAATGTATATGTTAGATGGATTTATTTTATATTGTTATCTTGAACAATGAAAAAGAGTTCTGAAGCATAGAAAATTTGATTGTGCAAAATTATTTATTTAAACTAAATTGTTGAAATATTCAGCTGCCCCTCTACTTAGCATTTTTTTAAATTTAAGTATAATTGACAGAATATCCCATTCGTTTCAGATGCACATCATAGTGATTCAATATCTTTATATACTATAAGATAATCATTACAATAAGTTTAGTTACCATCTCTCACCATACGAAGTTATTATAATATTAGTGACTTTATTTTGAATGTTGTGCATTACATTCTCATCAGTTATTTTATAATGGGGAATTTGTACCTCTTAATTCCCTTCGCCTATTTCTGTCTATTGGTTTTTATTTATTTTTATTTAAAATATTTTATTTATTTGACAGAGATCACAAGTAGGCAGAGAGGCAGGCAGAGAGAGGAGGAAGCAGACTCCCCGCTGAACTGAGAGCTAATTTGGGGCTCGATCCCAGGGTCCTGGGATCATGACCTGAGCCGAAGGCAGAGGCTTTAACCCACTGAGCCACCTAGGCGCCCTGTCTATTGGTTTTTAATAATAAGACAATATCATAAGCATTTAATAGTATATCAGTTAAGAGGTCTTTGGTTTCAAGTAACTAAATGTGGAAATAAAATAAATATGATAATGTGTTACCCTACAAAATACATATATAATGTGTTACCATACAATATAAAAAGAAATATTCATTAGTTAAATGCTTTACTCATTTCTTTCTTGCCTTCTAAACAATTATTTTGGCTTTACTCTGATACTTTTTACAATGACTTCTGAAGCTCTAAGCATCGTCCTCACATGACAATATCTAAGATAGTAAAATGTCAGCCTCTGTGCTGTTTTATTTAAACTTTCTCAGAAACATCAGTGGACTTATCCTTAGGCATTATTGGCTAGATATGTGACATACTCATGTTGATTTCCAATTACTAGCAAAGGAACAGAAATGCCACTGTTGCCTTGTACTAATCAACATCTACCAATTACCCAAAGCATGAATAAATAATGGCTCTATTCTTAAGAAAGTAGTAGGAGAGTAATAGTTGTTTTGTAAGCAGCCATGTGAAAATATTATTTTAAATAGCAATTGATATGTTTAAGAATCACAAGGTCTAATATTGGTCTAGTAAGAAAGGACCTTTATTTTCTTCTCTTCTGAAATCTTTGAATCTTATTACTAGTGTAGGATTGATGTCAAACACATGCAATTCTCTAACTGTTGAGGCCAGTCTCCTATTAAGAAGGGAGTTGTGGGTGTAAAATGTACATAAATACACAAACAGCCTGAAAGTATGAAAATTAACTCATTAATCCACAGATGAAAGTTTCTCTTTCTATAGATATAATTTTCAAATACATGAACAGGCTTTTAAGGGCTACTTTAAATATAAGAGGCTTATAAAATCGGTTTGATCTTTATGTCCATTTCTTACATCTCCTTATTTCAATATTCTAGGAATTAACCTTGACTTTGCTTAAGAAGCATTTCAAATTACAATAAGAGCAAATAAGCTTAAACTAAAAAAACTCCAATTCATTACTGAATATGCTGAAAAAATTAGTAAATAATTTGTTATCATAATTAGACATCAATAGACAAGAAACATTAATTACAGTGAGGATCATATTAATTGATAATAAGCATATTTTCCATAGGCTTATAATTAAAATATTAATATATTATTTACATTAATTTTGCTAGGTACTTTCCACTTTGATTTAGACATATATATAAGAATAGGCAGAAAAAAGATAAATACTTCTTACTCTATATAGTTACAAGAGTGAATCTTGTAAAGGATAATAGAATATTCCAAAAATATATGATAAATCATGTCTTCAGAAAAAGGAAAAATTGATGCAGGATAAAGTTTGGGAGAAAATTCATAACATTGAAAATGATTAAATACTGGATAGATATAGACTTTGAAGGAGATTTAACATGCCAGGTAATGGAAGTAGATTAAGACATGGCTCATATAAGCAAGGAATGTGAGTAAAGGAAACTCTCTTGACAAGAAAACGTCTTTCTGTAAACAAGCAGCTGCAGTTAAAATTCTTTGAATAGATTTTAACTTATAGAAGGTACTAAGTTTATTTTGGAATTTGTGAATGCTGCAGAATAGATGAAATTTAATCATATTAAATTAGAAAGAGTTGAAGACTTAATTTTGTTTGTTTTGTTTACAGTAGGGGACAATTCGAATGCGAGCTATATTCCAATATTGAATTACTATCATGTTGAAGAAAGACACCCCAGGAGAATTTATCCCAGCTTAATATAAAGAAAGAAATGTAAAACTCATCAATAACCATAACAGATTAGAGATTCTATTTGCCATGGAAAGTTTAAATTTAAAAAAAAAAAAAAGAAATGAATTAAAGTGTTGGAAAGATATTTTAACCCTTAAGAATAATTTTGACCTTGAGATTTTTTATGCACCTTAATTTTGGACACTTGAGTTCATTTGGGAAAAGTATATTCTTTCTGTCCATATTTATTTCACTCTTGAAACAATATTTTAATTTTTTTGTTTTTCTATTTGAATATTAATTTTTTAACTGAGAACATGGAAAAACTATCCATTAATGCATTAATTTTACATTGTATTCTTTATATCTTTAAAATTATACCTTATTTCATTTCTAGTATTACTTGAGTCTTAATTTTTTCTTGAATTTTCTTCACATGTATTTATATATTTTATTTTTCTTTCAAATAAATTTTAGCCATATCATAGATGTCACCTGTATAGTTTAAGTTATACAGAAAGTATTGACACTTTTTGTGGCCTATATGAATTTATTATAAATCTGTTACAAAGATTTAAAAATATAAGCATTTTTTCACTTTGTAGAAGACACATTTTATATAATATATTATTTTAATAATATATATATGCAATATTTACACTTAAACATAAGAGGAGTATTATATTCAACACCTATGTGCTATGTGTTTCATGCTAGTAAATCAGTACAACTCCAGTAAAGAATTTTGAGTGTTTTGCACCAAGCTAATTTCCTAGTACTAAAATATTAGTACATGGATCTTTGTCTTAAATATTCCTCTCTATTACATGTTAGTCAGCATACTGAGTAAAGTTTACACCTCCTTCTTACATGGAGCAATATTAATTAGTTATGAAGGTTTTGTGATACTTGCTATTGAAGTGTTTAGAGGCAGATTTCCTGATTGTACCATTTTCTAGCTCTGTAACTTGGGCAAATTTCTCAGCTTCTCTGTACATAAATTAATAACCTATAAAATAATTTAATTTTATTACCTGCTATTGAGGAGTATTCTGAGGAGAAAAAAATTTAATTCATATAAAGTTCTTGGAAGAGAGCTTTATAGGTAGTACTCATTAAATGTTAAATATTAGGATTAACATCTTTGCCATTCTATTTTTACAGATGTCTGTCCTTTATGAATAGAGGATGAAACGATCTCTTTGCACCCCAGCCTGCTCTACTTAGTATCCCAAGCCATCCTCTTACCCCTGTCATTGGCTTCTTTCTCCCCAGTGAACTTAGTGTGGGTGTAGTTAGAATTTCTAATGGAGGTTCTGATTAGAATTTCTGATTAAGTCAGGGAAACACATCAGTAAGCTTGTCAACAACTAGATTCTGCTGCTTAAAGGGAACAGATAATTGGGCTGGTTCCCCCAACAAAATCTACAACTAACCTTCTGGCTTGGCTCTTCAGGAATCTCTAGGACTGAAATGCCAGGCTCCAGAGGAAAATGAGAGGCCAGTTCCCTGTACTTTGTTTCCCTTTATTCTGAAACCCATAATTATAGCTTTCATATGACTTGCCATTGACTTTCTTTAAGGGTTTAATGTACATCAGCAAGTCAGGTTTTTATACAATCAAAACAAAGCATGCCCTTGAAAGAAATATAAATATAAATATAAATACAAATACAAATATAAATATAAATATACATGATATATTTATATTTTAATATATTTTTATATTTTTATTTTTATAAAAATATTTTATATTTTAAATTTAATTTTTATATTTTAAATTTATATTTAATTTTAAATAAAATAATTTAAATTTTATATTATTTTATTTTTATTATATATACACACACAGAGAGAGAGAGAAAGAGAGAGAGAGAAGCTCTCAAAAATTGGCCACTTCTACCCTAAAATTTCTGGTTTAGGAATGGTCTCCTCTAATTTTATAGCAAAGTCTTCTGAAGGCTGCTTCAATTTTAGTACCAAAACCTCTAAGAAGATAGTTATTTCATTATAAAATGCAGAATCCAATATTTGACCTTTAAATATATATTTCTATGCTTCTTAATTCACTCCTTCTGCTCACTCTTCTCTAAGAATTTGACAAACTTTTTAATATGTTCTGAAGCTTAATCTTATGGAATACTCTAAAATTGATAACTCTAAGAGTATGCCTCTTCTCCATGCAGCATTACTCTAATGCTCTTATGAGATATCTTTCTTTTCTGATTATATCTGGAGAATTGTCTTCAACCACAGATAAAGATATATACTACACAAATATTCTTAAAAATTCTTACTACACACTCTCACCTCAGATGAAGGAGGGTTTCAAGGCTGCAAATGTACTTGTCTATGACTGAGTTCTATTTAGCTGAAACATTTATTTCTTCCTACTGTGATGAATTCGGTATTGCCATGTAAGGCTAAAATGAACCTCTTCATTTAAAAATACGACTTATTTTTAACCATTCAGTTGCTCTAGAATAATTTTGTGAATGCATTTTCTCTTTCTGACAGCTCAGAAGGCTATCTAAGTTCTAGGATTAGTGATAAGATTGAGAATTATGGATCATCCTTTTTCAGATCTTGTGGGCTGCTTAATTCATAAAAACTCCTGGCCCATCCTGATATCCACAGAGCTAGCAAATCACTCAGTATCTTCCCACTCCTTATGTGCCTCCATTGCTGAAGTCCTTCATTACAGCGTGGTCTTTGATTACCTGTTTCAGTTCTTTGGCCGCTACTTTTCTTGAGAGTCTTTGGGTACAGTAGATGGCACTCAGCCCATCCTTTGTATTCCATGTAAGCTGGTCAGCATATGAATTTTTTTTTTTTAACCACATTGTGTTTTTAAGTGTTGTCTAGGACCACCCTTAGTCTTTTCTTAGATGGTTCTCTCAAAGTCTTTCTTTACCACACTAGTCACACTTCCAGGACAGGGTTCCTCTGACAGAAATGTGGTCACCCAAGATTTCTAGGTTAGTAGCTTTGAAGTTGGGGATGGGAGGAAGAAAAGTGGGAGGAGACAATATGTGCTCCCAGAGGAACATTTGGAAATGTACAGGATGCTTTTTGGTTGTTCCAGTGACTTGGGGTGACAATGTTCAAGCTGGACCTACAAAGCTAAAAATTGTCCTCCATCAACACCTATTTATGAAACAAAGGATAACAGAAAAATGTTCTCATAACTCTCTAATTCTGTAGGGACATCTACTGCTTGAACCTCTTCTCTTTGAACCAGAAGAGAACTTGACTCAAGAATCAAGTTACATCAATCCCAAATCCCTTACTTTTACAAATTTGTTGGGTTATTTCTTTTAGGTTGAGAACTGGGTCATAGATAATTGTCTCAAGTTTATGGTTTATGAATAAACCACATGCTGTTTATTGTTATTTTCTTTCTTTCCCTCTTTCAGGCCTTTTTGTACTTTCTTCTAAAAAAATTGGGATCTCCATCTATTTTAGTAAAACAAATATTCTTTCTCAAATATATAACTTCTACCTTGGTTAACCCATTTACAAATAAAATTTGAAAAAAATATTAAATATAAAAACATAAAATAGTTACTACACTGTGCTTAGGTCTTTTTTTAAATCAGTGTTTGCTGAATAGAAGGGGATGAAAGGAGATGAATCAATAAATGGATGAATAAATTGATCTACTTTCTTTTTATTATTTATTAGATGTATTTTGTTTTTTCAGTAATTCCTAACATCCATGTAACACAGATCTCTATAAAGAAATGGAACACTTTCATTATACCAGAAAACCCCTTATGCTCCTTTTCAGTGAAACACTCTTCTTTCAACACCTAAGCAATCTCTGCTCTGATTTCTATTACTATAAATTAGTTTTGCTTCTTCTAGGACTTCATATAAATGGAATTACATAGTATATATAGGTTTATATCTGGTTTCATTCACTAATCATTTTCTCAGTGCAAGGCTTCTGAGGTCCATGCATGTTCATGCAAGTATTACTAGCTCATTCTCTTCAAATATAGAGTCATATTTTATTTTATAATTAATGGGAAGTTTATATTTCTAGTTTTCTTTGTCTATGTCTTCCTCTGGTTCTTTAAGGATATTTAGAACAATTGTTTAAAGTATTTATCGGGTAGATTTACCATCAAGTTGTTCTTAAAGAAAGTTTCTGTTGTTTTATTTTCTCCATCAAATGGGACCAGGTTTCTTTGTATGCCTTGTGATATTTTTGTTGGAAACTAGACATATGAATCTAATAATGTGTTTACTCTGAATATCAGACTCTTCCCCTTCCCAGTGTTTTCTTTTTTGTTGTAAGCTGTCTCTGTGTAGAAGATCAGTAAACATGAAGGGCAAGCTTAAGGTCTTTTTAGGTCTTTTCTAATTCTGCAACTTTCTCTGGACCTGCACAGTGACTTTTTAAATTCCCCCTGGATATATGGCTGCTTTTCACCCACAAAAGTGGAGAAAAAGAAAAATGAAGACGAAATAAAAGACATAGGCCTTTAAATTCCCTGGAAGTCATTTTGGCCAGATGGGGAGGAACTCTAATAATGTGGATGGGTGCAAAAACAATGGCTTCCCAATAATCGAGGATCTGAAACAGACTCCCAATATTTGAAATACGGAGTTCTATTTGCCTATCCCAACACCTGGCACTTTTCAGTCTCCTCTTGAATCTGAGTCTCCTGGATTTAAATTCCTTAAAGACCCCAAATAAGCTTTTGGTTTGCTTTGCTTTCTCAGTTTCTAGTTTCACACTTTTACATTCCTATTTAAAGAACTCTGTTCTATACATTGAGAAATTATCATTTGCATTAAATCAGAAGTGTGTGATTGGCATACATAAACTTAACTTCAGATTTTGCTCTTTTCTTTTTTTATTTTTTTAAGGATTTTATTTATTTATTTGACAGGCAGAGATCACAAGTAGGCAGTCAGGCAGAGAGAGAGAGGAAGGGAAGCAGGCTCCCTGCTGAGCAGAGAACCCAATGTGGGGCTCAATCCCAGGACCCTGGGATCATGACCTGAGCCGAAGGCAGAGGCCTTAACCTACTGAGCCACCCAGGCACCCCATAGATTTTGCTCTTTTCTAAGTAGATAACTAATAATGGTGAATGAAAAGTGAAAGCACCACTGATTTTGAAGAACTCTAGAATGTATGATGGAATTTTTTTTTTTCCTGGTAAGTTGTTGTGTAATGAAATCCATTAGAAAAAATGTATATCTTTCCATTCACATATATATATATATATATATATATATATATATTTTTTTTTTTTTTTTTTTTAAGATTTTATTTATTTGAGAGAGAGGGACAGGGCAAGTCAGGAAAGGAACAGAGGAGAGGATAGGAATCTCAAGTAGATTTTTCACTGAGCATGGATTTTGGCTTAGGTCACAATCTCAAGGTCCTGGGATGGAGTGCCATGTGAGTTTCTGTACTCATAAAGAGGTCTGCTTGAGGATTCTAACCCTTCTTACCTCTCCCTTTGACCTCCCCCTTCAAAATAAATAAATAAATAAATAAATAAAATCTTTAAAAAATAACACAACAAATCTTATTCATGGAAGATACTATCTGCTGTAATTATTTTAGGTATGATAGCTTATCAAAGTGGAATAGTATCTGATTTCAAGCCAAATGTGCCAAGTGTAATATTATTTCACTATTGTATTTGTACTTTGTATCAGTTTATTTTATTTTTATTTATTTTAGTATAAAGGAATTTATGAAATTTAAACACCTTAAATACTACTATATCAAACAGATGCAGCATTTACTTTACTTCATCTCCAAAAGAAATGCTAGGGTCATCATCGGATTTAAAAGTGGCAGAGTATGTTAGTCTAAGAGATAAATTGATTTTAAGAATATTTCAAATGTTCAGCCTTGATGTCTAGAGAGTAATGGCCTCAATGAAATAGTCACAACATTTGAATTTTGTTTTATAACTCTGTGCTTCAAATATGAGCAAACTGATGCAGTAGGCTCACAGAATAGCAAAATTAAGTTAGATGCCAAACATATGTGTTTGGGTATTTGTATGTTATGGGCTTTAAAAAGAAACATTGGAGGTGGCTTTATTTGGAATTACCTAAATCAGTGGTAAGCTCTTTTCTCTTTGTTTTGACATGGGATAGTTTTAAAAAGCTCAAAATGCCATCTACAAAGACTATATGATTCTATTAACACTTGTCCCTTTAAATTCTATCTTTACTAAATATATGGCATGCTCCTCAGAACTTTTGCACTGTGTTATCACCTAGGGAAGTTTGTCAGTTATTCAAGATTATATTATGTAGCTCTGCAACCTTTCACAGAAAGTTGCTACAAAGTTTCCTTCCCCTTTGTTTCATGTTAGGCAGAGTCACTTCCTTTGTACTGGTTTCCATGTCTTTCTGTAAGAGACATAGCCAAATAAAAGACTATTTTTTATATATTTATCTTATTAGGTATAAAAGACAGCTGGACATTAAGGTCTAATTCTCCTGGATATGCTTGAGCCTTCCAAAGAGTTTCCAGGAGCCAATCAGCCCAATTTATTCAAATTGGCATATGGATGTTGTTACATCATCATGCTCTTTGTGCACCTGGTTTGAGAAAAAAAAAAAAAATCTACCAGGAATTTGAATTAAAAGGAATAGTCCTCATTTTACTTAAACTGCTGTGCTTACGAATATTATGTGTTTGGATGATTTACTTTGCTTTGCGTGAAACCTTTAAGGACTGTGGCAAATATACAGCAGAAAACAAAATGATATGGTATTTCTCATTTCAAAGCAAGGGTAAAGATACACTCACAGAACACAAACCTCAGTTGGTTCTGTTAGGAAAATAATATGTATTTTTAAAAGATAGACTGCTATTAGGTTCTACTGTGTCAATAAAATACCCCTTGTTATATATTTACCCAGTGGTTTTTAGTGAATTCAGAGAGAGAATCTTAACATTATGATCATTCAGGTCAATTACAGGGTTGGGGTGGGGTAAATGATACTATTATTTGCATGATAAACTCTCTTTCATTCCTTATACTGCTTCAAACCTGCACCTGCTTATGCAGCTGCAGAAAGAAAGAAAGAAAAAAAAAAAGAGCAGCAAAAAGCAGAGTCTTAGAAATATTATAGTGAATTACAATGACAGGATGGGGTTAAAAACAGCAAGATTTTAGGTTATGAAGTTTATTACACTTACCAGCTATTAATCTATATTTGCTTCTGCTCAATTTCCCTTTGCTAGAGATGTATGGAGGATATATGATAACAAATACAAAAACAGGTGTTTCATAATGCGATAAAATGGAGTCTTTTCGAAAACTGTGTCCAGAAAAGTATCATAAACACATCTCCACACAGGTAAGCAGAACAAATGAAACTACTGAACCATCAGTGCACTTCTCAAACTGATAGGTGCTCTGTGAGACAAAGCTTTTAGTCCTGAGGAAAAGGGGCTGGTGATCTGTTGCTTAACATGTTTCAAACTGTAACAGCCTTTTTAATTTTCAGACTTTTACTAAAATGGAGACTACATATATATTCTGTTTAAAAAGAATATGTTGCCACACATTACAGATCTCATTCTATCTCAAGATCCATTACATTCTTAGTTCAAAAAAATTACATAGTTCAAAAAAAAAAAAACAAAACTAAGAGACTTTAAGTTGAATATTTAAAAAAAATGTGTGTGTTTTAGATAATATATTGTGTATTTAAGTATATAATAAAAGTTTAAAAATTTAAAAAGTTAAATAAGAGTGAGGCAATTCCATAATTACAAAATATTTCTAAATGTATAAATAATCAATTTCCTCTACCTCAAAACTACAATTGACACACACATACAATAACGAGTTCCAGCTAAGATGAATGAGTCCTTGAGATCAAACTTATCTTCTAGTCTTAACTATAAACTGAATGAAAAGCAGTGGTTTTCAGACATTGATAACAAAAGCATAAGACTATAATCTCTCAGCAAAGGGGGAGTAACAAGAGAGCCAGAAGATTCTCTTAACTCTTGCCTAGGGGTACTTTTTGTACTAATGTTCAGGAAGGGGAAACCCAATCAAAGCATTAGAGCTTGTTGAGTTAGAGAGATAGAAGTTGATGAATAAGGAGGAAGAAATGGCTGGAATTTACAGGTAAAGTAGCCAAGACAGGAATCCATGGTTGACCCTTGAACAACATGGAGGTTAGGAAAGCCAACTTCTGCATAGTTTCATAGTCCACATAAAATTTTTGACTCTCCAAAATCTTAACTCCTAGTGGTGTACTGTCAATTGGTAAAGCTTTACTAATAACATAAACAATCAATTAAAACATATATATTATATTCTGTATTCTTACAATAAAGTAAGCTAGAGAGGAGAAAATGTTATTATGAAAACCACAAGAAAAAATACATTTATAGTCCTGTATTGTATTTATTGAAAACAACCTGAATGGACCCACACAGTTCAAACCCAAGTCATTTGAGAGTCAATTGTATACAAAGAAACAGCCTCAAAAATCTGCAAAGGAGTTCTCTTGATATATTTGCTGAATGATAAAATATACATGTACAGAACAAAGAATAACAAGGATGTTGGAAGCTGAAAAATAAAATGAACTCATATAGAATTGGACATTAATTTCAGTTCTAGCCATTTAGAGTGATGATCTTCTTGGAACATCTGGAATATTCAGTATAGAACTGGGTAGGGTCACAATTTAGTAGTTGGACTAAAGTGTATTTCAATTAAAGACTACTCTAGACCTGTCCTAACAAAGCTTAAAAACAAGCTTTGCATTGTTAAAGTTCAAGCTTCAAAACACTTTAAAGGAGCATAGTAAAGGAACATTCAACAATATTAAATATATGATGTCCTACATCTGATCAAAATTAAGAACCACGTGGAACTTCTACATATAAAAACTACAATATTGAAATTAAAACAATTCTGAATGGAATTAATAGTTACCACAGAAGAAAGAATCAATCTACTCAATGACAAAGCGATAGGAACCACCAAAGTAAAGTACACACACAAAAAGTACTAATATAAAAAGAAAACAATAGAGATTCCATGACCAGTGGTGAAATAGTGAGCCATCTAGCAGATATATAATTATGGATCATAAAGAAAACAAAGACCTATAATAGGATAAGAACAAAGATAACCACACTAAGGCCCATTTAAAGAGTTTTGAGAATCTTAACCAGTCTCTGTCCCCAGCTTGCGTGGAGCTGGATGCCAGGCTCAATCTCATGACCCCAAGATCATGACCTGGGCAGAAATCAAAAGTCAGACATTTAAACAACAACTGAACCACCAGGCACCTCCACATGAAGGCCCATTTAAATCATAGTGCTGGAATTAGTGGTAAAGATAAAAATCATAGAAGCAGAGGAAAAAAAAATGAGAGCATATGTAAAGAAAAGACAATTATAAAAATTCTCCCTCTCCCTCTGCCCCTCTATCTGCTCTCTCTCTCTCTAAAATAAATAACTTGTAAAAAAAATAAAACTATTTACTTCAAAATTTACACTTGAATATTTATTGCAATTGTAGTCATAATCATCCCCAACTGAAAATAATTCAAAATTTTATTCAGTGGTAAATGGAAGAAAAAACTGTGATACATCCATAATTCAGATAACATCCTGTAATAAAAAGTAATGAATTAGGGACACCTGGGCGGCACAGTCAGTTAAGCCCCTGCCTTCAGCTCAAGTCATGATCCCAGGGTCCTAGAATTGAGTCCCACGGCGGGCTCCTTTCTCCGCAGGGAACCTGCTTCTCTCTCTGCCTCTGCCTGTCACTCTGCCTGCTTGTGCTTTCTCTCTCTCATTATGACAAATAAGTGAATAAATAATATCTTTAAAAAAGTAATGAATTACTACTACACACAAACACAGATTTATCTCTAAAACACTGTGATGTTTAAAATACGATGGACATGAAAGTGTTCATACTGAAATATTCTATTTCGATGAAAATTCAAAAAAAAGGAAAAACTAATTTATAGTGACAGATATGATATCAATGATTACCTTTGTCTGAAAATTGACAGCAAAAAGTGATAGAGAAACTTTTTGGGGCGATAGAAATTATCTGTATCTTAATGTTATTTATATAGGAATATGTATTTCTTAAAACTCATCAAAATTATAAATTCCATTTCAATAAATTCAAGCAAAAATCTATAGTCAGAAAAGTGAACATTATGAGGAAATATGTTGCGGTCATGTAACACAACTAAATATTTCTAGTATAAAATGGGATACTGTAATTAATCTGTTCACTTTGGCTGATAGAAACTGGTGGCCTACAAACTGCTAATTAGTATTACTTTTATATATTTTATTCCCATTTTAAAACACATGTTATTAATCAGAAGTGAAATTTGTTGGAGTGTCTGGTTGTCTCAGTCAGTAGAGCATATGATTTTTGATCTTGAAGCCATGCGTTTGTGCCCCACATTGTCAGTAGAGTTTAAAAAAAAAAAAGACAATTTGTTGAATTTATAAATAATTGCCATAACTTATTATAAAATTAATTCTAAGATATTCTAATTTGAATGATAAATGTCCATTTAGTACTTTTGAGCTACTCTAACAAAACACCAGAGCCTGAGTGAGTAGCTTTTCAATACAACAGAAATTTATTTCTCACAATTCTAGAACTGAGAAGTTAAAGATCAAGGCAAAGAAGTTAAAGATCAAAGCAGAGCTGGTGTCTGGTGAGAGCTTACTTTCTGATACATAGATGACCATCTTCTTCCTGTGTCTTTACATGGCAGAAGGGGCTAGGGAGCTCTCCAGGCAGTCTTCTGTAAGGACGTTAAACCTATTCATGAGGGCCTCATACTTAGGACTTAATCATCTCTCAAAGTCCCTATATTCAGTGATGTCACATGGAGAATTGGTTTCAACATACAAATGGGGGTTATAAAAATTCAGTTGCTAACAATACGTAAATATTGTCACTAATTATGCCAATACTTACTCATCCTCTTGTTCTCATTTTTGTTGTTGCTCCTGAACAGTTTGATCCATTTCTATTTAATTTTTCTTGGTCTGCCTCTTATCATCTCTTTCTAAGTAGTAATATGTGTTAGCATTACATCAATCCCTATTCTCTGTAGTCTCCGGGTTTGTCTGCTCTAATCTGAGAACTGCAAAGCACGCTGGGCACGCAGGACTCTATTCAAACCCCTGTGCTAAGAGATTTGAACAAACCCTAGCATGCCTTCCAACTGTTTCAGATGGAGTCATTAGGAGATCCCACTCTCCTTTAAAACTTGGCTTGAGAAAGCTCAAGTCTGCCAAAAGAATTTGCTACTTGTTCCAGCTAAGAACTCCCTGTCCTAGAGCATTTATTTTTTAAAAAGCTTCCTCTGTTCTTTTGATAAATATATGTATGTATCTCCTATAACCCAGGAGTACCTTTCTCAAGGACCTGGAAGCCATGCCTTTGAAATTTCTTTCAGAAAAGATAAGGACTCTGTCTCCCAAACTTTATTGCAGAATAAAATTCTACCTTCAATACTGCCAGGTAGCAGACCCAGCTATCTGAATGGCTTTTACACTGACCAAGCCTTCATAATTTTTCACTTCCCTGACCAGACTAAGCCTCCACTTGTCTCTTCTCTAATCCCTCATTATCCCATAAAGCACCCAGACATCTCTGCACAAATCTGAGTCAGCCACAACACTTTCCCCTACTGCCAGTAGTTGTAGAATAAAATATGTTTCCATTATTTTAGTTAATGTCCAGCTTCATCTTTGACCAACTAGAGTTAAAATGATGATCTAACACAGTAAGTTAAACATACAAATGTTTCTTCAAAGTGGACCCATAAGTCAATACTATCATGAACACCATCATCAAAATTATTCCTATTTCTAAATTTAAATTGTATTTATAATGAGTAGTTTACTCAAATCAGTAAAGAAAATAAAATCAAGTTTTATTAAAGTTTATAACCTTCAAAATTCACTTTATTGAAAATTCATTCAATAAATTGTTATTGAACATTTTTTAAAAATTGAGTTAATCTGTATAATATGGTTCTTTCTGATTGTAAGCATTTAAGAATATTTGTTGACTTTAAATCATTTCTTATTTGCTAGAATCCAGTAAAGGTAAACATGACTTCACTAGAGAAGAGAAAAAGAATAAGTAAAACATTCCTGAAAATCACAAATAGCAATGCATTGTATATTATTTAAAAGGCAACTTTAGAATCATATTACTATTCTTAGAAATTGTATGATGTACATGAATTGTTTTATAAATTTTAGGAAATAGTAAATAAAATAGGAATAAAATGACGACAATTGTTTTTACAAATTTTAGCAAACACAAAATTCTTTAGGAATTTTTAGAACTATTAAAAATTATCCCAAGGTTTCAAAGCAATCAGAGATAACTAGAGTCTTCCTCTTTGCTATTTTGCATTTCATTCTAAATCTTAAACTTCTCCTAAGTTTATTATTATCTTAAACTTCTCCTAAGTTTATTATCTTTTAAATATTTTCTATATTTGCATATGTTTCATTTTAAAATGAGCTTAAGCAGGTTAGTTTATCGATTTAGAATTTTTGCAGTAAATAACAATCTAGATTTACTTTTTTTAACCTCAAATGAGAATGCCTTTCATCTTCGTCACTGAAAATAGATGATAGATAGATGATAGATGATAGACAGATGGATATTGTGTACGAAGGGCAATCAATTATTATCAGAGAAAAATAACCTAAGTATAGTGATTAAAATAAAACATTTCTGAAGATAGAAATTATAATTGCTTTACTGAACTTAAGCTGCACTTTATACTCTGAATAAATTAGGCCATTATTATTCTATGTTCAAATTCCTAAGGGTATCTTGCCTTTGGTTTGTATCTATTTAATTCAGATCAGTTAGTGAACACCTTTGGTTAATGTCATGATATTTCCATTATAAAATTCAAACTCTCCTGAAAGAAGTGTGTCAAGTTGCTACCCTTCAGTGAAGGTGCATTCCATTAAAGACTCTCTGCTTTTGGAGATTGTTTAGAATGTATTTTAAGAGGAGAAGTTATTAAGAAACACTGTACAAATGTGCAATTGATTCATTGAATCTATTTCTTGCTAACATGTGCTATTTTTGTACATTTATCGTTTCTAATAAAGTCTTTCATATTTTTTTTCTTTTTCTTCATTTCACTTGTCCTGTTCTAATCCATTTTCTTGCACTCTCATATCCAATGTATTTACCTGTCACACTTTTATTGTTTTCCAATGTGAATCCTACAAAGAAGAACTTTTTCAGTTGAATAGAGTTCACAGCATTCATTATAGCCAATCAATTGTGCAAGTGGTGTAATGAATAATCAGAATATGGGAAAAATTATCAAAATAGAAAAGAGTAATAAATATAAATGAGACAGGACTAATCATTCCTTGAATATTGCCTGGATAATACTACTTTTGATTTCATACAAAATGAAAATTACAAAACATTTATCAATTTGTTTTATCCTGAATGCAAATGTCAGATCATATAGGATATTCTTGGGGATACAGAACATAGAAAATACTAAGTGAAGATGGTCTGTATAAAGTTGAAGTCCTAAATTTAGGGTGAAGTCATAAGGATTTTGGGCTTTAAACATTTCAGAAATCACATTTAGAAGCTTTCAAACACTGCTGTGCTTGAAAGTTTATTTTTTCTTAGTTTACCAAATTCATGGGCAAGAATCCCACTGAGAACAAAAGTATTATTATTCATTAGTTCATTTTGTTGACCTTGAGGTGTCAGCATCATGTGTATAGCTAGCAATATTGTAGGTAAATAAAAGAAAAAAGCTGACAGAGAAAGTAAGTAAAATGCATAAGTAGGAAGAAATGCTAAGAAAAATGTCCTTTTCTAGAAGCTTGAAGTAAAGATTAGATTATAGTTTGCAGCATCAAGGGCACATAGGAATGGCATGCAATGATCATGATTTATGGAAGTATTTTGGAAGGTGGAAAATCAATACATATTCTAAGAGTTCTGTTTTGCCCAGATTAATCTGAACTGCTCTCTGTCTTTTCATATCATACTGGCTTAATTGTGATAGTGATTTTAAAGTATATTCACATACACCCACAGTCATACGTACACATATATATCAGAATGCTTTATTCTAGTTAAAATACACATTTATGCATGTATTTAGCTTCATGAATTAAATATAAAAATCACTTTCAGAATACTCACATTTAAAGTTTTGAAATTTGAATAGGTTAATTGAGTGTTTGGTTGTGGAATTTTTAAGAATTAAAATTAACAAATCACTAGTCTATGTTTAAAATGCTCTGGATTGTTAGGCAAAATATAACTCCAATTCTGACTTCTTTTTTTTTTTTAAAGATTTTGTTTATTTATGTGTCAGAGAGAGAGAGAGAGAGAGAGAGAGAGCAAGCACAGGCAGACAGAGTGGCAGGCAGAGGCAGAGGGAGAAGCAGGCTCCCCGCCGAGCAAGGAGCCCGATGCGGGACTCGATCCCAGGACACTGGGATCATGACCTGAGCCGAAGGCAGCTGCTCAACCAACTGAGTCACCCAGGCATCCCCAATTCTGACTTCTTATATTTAAGTGAACCCTCCATTTTTTTGTAGGACTTAGCAAAATTTATTAATGAGACAGTAAGGTGTTCATGAATTACCTGTTAACCCCAAATACATAGGCAAGAGTGCCAGGATTTGGGGATGTTATCTACACTCATTTTGATAGAGTCAAACCAAGAGAGAAAGACAGGTGGTAAACTAACTGATCCTAATGCACATCTATTACCAGCCATGTTCATCTGGGGATGTGGACAGAACATTAAATTCTTATTTTAACATCTTATTTTAAATCCTCAATGCCATTGCAAGAAATAAGGTTGTTTTCCACCTCAAAAATCTGTATAGGAGATATATATATATATATATATAAATATATATATATATATATACACACACACACACATACACACACATACATATATATAGAATATAAAACAAGTCAGTTATTGGAGAGTAAAATACATTAAGAAATCTGTCTTACTTAAACAAAGAAAATGTTGAGAACCCCCCCACGTAAAATATAAATAGATGATAGAAAGACAGACAGATTGATTGATTTATAAACTGCTTGTATGGTATTTTCAGTTTGGGCTTTAGACAATAGTGACCTTGGTAATCCCCTGAGTGTTATAGTCAACCTCCTCATTGAGTTGTTGACAGTATCATTTTATCTAAACAAAATATATATTTGTATTTTATATAACACATAAGTGTTTCCTAAATTAAATATATATGGCAAAAAAGTGAAGCAGAAGCAGGTTATGTGACTGTGTTTGTTGTTACGAGATTGTGAGGCCTAAAAGGACTCTTTGGGTAAAATTAAAGTTTGTTTAGAAATTAAGGTTAGTTTTTTAAAATGTTCCTTCCAAGAGCTTTTTATTACTAAGTCAAGCATATCTTATACATTATTAAGGAGCTAAAATTGTTACATACTGCTCAGCTATCTTAGCATGAGTTTAAAATCAAGTCTAAGAAGTTTGTTGGCATGAGAAATTATTATTTTTATCCTTAGAACCTATACATTTGGATGCTAAGTTGAACTTGTCATATTTCCAAAACTTATATGAATATAAAATGTCCTTAAAATAACCAGTGCTTTAATATTTTCCTAGAAATACAAAAAAATACCTATTTTGGTGATTTTATTATGAATAGCTATTCATTTTATAATACAAAATGCATGTGAAAATAATTATTGAGCAAAAATTTATAATATAAACATCTGTCAATAATCACTTCTTATAATTCAGAAACTGATATTTTACTACTTCCATTAAAATACAAAATGAAACAATCACTGTGTTTAGTTAATCCTCTGGTTACAAGTATACTCTTTAATGGACTGTATTGGTTATTACAAATATAATAGATGAATATTATAGATAGGTGTATGTTGATAAAGATATATAAATAGTAAATGCAGAAGTAACAAATTATTATTATTATTAAAGAAATAACTAATAAGTGTTTATTCAAATATGAATAAGAGTTAGAATTTAAATAAATCTAAATGGCTGTTATGAAATACATCTGCATGTATCATACAAAGCAGTAAATGAGCAAAAAGTCTTGTTAAACTGTTTCTTTGTCTCCCAGACTGTGTGAAATCATTAAATAATAGAAAAAAGAAATGATAGAGTGAATCATTTCATGACATTTGCAAGACAAATTCTGAATGTATCCCTCGGCAGGGTGTAGCTTATATCTGATATGTTATATATCAGCATTTTATGCTCCTTAAAAATTTTAAAGAACTTAACTGCCTTTCCATTAGTAACTTGCACTTTCACTGGAAATGTTTTGAATTCTCTTCTCTTTGTGTTTCAACCTCCTTGCATTCACACCTAAACACTTAAATAAGTCATATCACTTGCAGTTGATCATTCAAAAGTCTCTACCTTCTAAAAAAAAAATGTTAACTGAAATTTATATAGTAAGCTCTCTATACATTTCCAAATATCAGTTATCTCTTTAACAAAGATAAATTCTTAAAATACCAGTAATTATGAAATTTAGTTGAGTGGATTACAACTTTGGTTTCCTTTCAGTCAAATGGGGAGCCCCTACTTCCTCAGGTTGGGAGGGGGAGTTTTTGACCCTACAAGGTTTGTACAGGAACCATCATGGCAGCCTTTCTCCATGGTTGGGGAGGGGCTTGATTGCTGCAATGCAAATACATTACAGTGAGTCTAGGACTTGCCATGGGGCAGAAGTGGAAGAGGAGAACATATGCTCTGCATTTATGGCTCTTGTTCTGTCAGCCTCAAGGTCTTGGAAGCCAGAAGGTCAGGTTGTAGTGCCCCCTGTCCCCAAACCCAGGATTTTAATTTATTTAATTAATTTATTTTTTAAATTTAATTTAATCTAATTTATTTGTCATAGTCCTTGCCTCCAGCTCATGTCTCTAACATTCCCCTTCAAGGACTTGGGATTCTGCCTCCCAGCATTCCTTATCCTCTGATCTAGCTTCTCAGAGCTAGAAAAGAGGTTTTATTTTTTTTAATTTTTTAAAATATTATTTATTTCTTTATTTGACAGAGAAAGGAACACAAGCAGGGGGAGTGGGAGAGGAAGAAGCAGGCTTACCGCTGAGCAGAGAGCCTGATGCAGGGCTTGATTCCAGGACCCTAGAATCATGACCTGAGCCGAAGGCAGATGCTTAATGACTGAGCCACTCAGGCACCCCAAAAGAGAAGGTTTAAATAGAAGGTTGAGATTGAAATATTTGTATGTGCATTATTTAAAATTCATATTCTAAAAAAATTAGAATGAATGAATGAATAGATAAATAAAACATATTCCACTGCAGAATCCATCATGGGCATATTATCCTTCATAATGGAATACACTGTAGGTATAGGTTCTAAAACATTGCAAATCAGTAAATACCAGTTTTTCATCTTCATTCGTGAATAATACCTCATCTAAGTAGAAAATTCACTGGTGGCAGGCTTCCCCCCCCCATTTTATTCCACTGTCTTCTGATGTGTATTGTTGCATGAGAGGTATCACAGCAAACTAATTTTTTGTTTCTTTGTTCTTGGTGTTAACTTGTGCTTTACCTGTCTGGGAGCTTTTCCAGATTTTCCCTTCCATCTTAGAGTTCAACATTTTTACCAGTATTTCTGCTCAACCCTGCTGAAATGAAACTAAATTAGCCTTTTTAATCTTCTGACTCAAAATCTCTTTAAGTTCAATACAATTTTTTGTACTATTTTTGTGAAGTCCCTTGTTTTCCAGCAGCTTTTCCATATTTCTGAATGTTCGTCACTTGCATTTTAAGTTTATGCAGTGTTCTTCAACTTTCCTATCTTTTCTTTCCTTTGTTATTCCCATTTCTTTGTATTTTGTAGTGTTCATTCCACTTTGTCTTTCAGGACACTAATGTGGGTCATAATAGTAACATCTACTAGAACAATTACATATAGATATCTTACATTTTAAAGGTATATTTCTATTCCACAAATATTTGTTCTAATTTAGAACTTGAAGTGCTCAACTCTTTCCCCATTTTCTCCTCCTCCTACTTGTCCTACTCTCTCTCTTTTTTTTTACACTTAAGTATGCTATTTATTTATTTTCCTTCTTTTTTTTTTCCCAGTTAAGTGCATGTTACTTTTTTTTTTCAAGGTTTTATTTATATTCCAGTTAGTTAACATATAGTGTAGTATTGGTCAGGAGAATTTAGCAATTCATCACTAACCTACAACACCCAGTGCTCATCACAAGTACCCTCTTTAATCTCTCCCTATCACCCATTTAACACAACCCCCACCTACCTCCTCTATAGCAACCCTGTTTCTTCTCTATAGTTAAGAGTCTGTTTTATCTCTCTCTTTCCCCCCAATGTTCATTTGTTTTGCTTCTTAAATTTCACATAGAAATGAAATTATATGTCATTTGTCTTTCTCTGACTTACTTCGTTTAGCATAATACTCTTTAGCTCCACCCATGTCTTACAAATGACAAGATTCATTCTTTCTTATAGTTGAGTAATACTCCATTACACACACACACACACCCACCACCTCTTTATCCATACATCAGTAAATGGACATTTGAGCTCTTTTCATAATTTGGCTATTGTTCATAATACTGCTATAAACATTGGGGTGCGTCTGCCCCTTCAAATCTGTATTTTTGTAGCCTTTCTTCCTCCTTTTTTTTCCCCCTTAATCTTTCTCCTCCTTGTTTTCCTTCTCTTTCCTCCTTCTGTTACTCAATTTGTTACCTGACTCCTATGAAGCTTATTCTACTAACAATGACTTTTTTTTTTACCATTTTGATTAATTTCCTTTATGTGGCTCCTAGGTCATCCATCTCAGTTTTAAAGCTGTTTTCTTTGTGGATACTCAAACATAGTTTGTGCTGGCTGGCAGATAAAGATTTCGGTCTTCAGAAGTGTAGCCTCTGTTCCATCAAGCCAGCAATGAGCCAGGCTGTGTTCTTTAGTACCAGGAGGAATTTTCTCTGCTCTCCAGTTGTTCAACTGCCAGAATTAGAGCTCTATTCCATCTCTCTCTATGGGTCCCCAGAATGACAAATGCCAAGGTCACACTCACCAGGTGTTTTCTGCCAGAAAACAACTATTACTAATGGAATATGGAAGTGAGGGTAGGAACATGTATTCAAAATAAAGAAAGCAGCTTTCTGACAGCATAATTTTAGAATTATTCTGTATCTTGTATACACATAGCACCTTAATTTTATTGATAACATTAACTGTAGGAATATTTATTAAACTCCTAATATGTGCCAGTTGTACAGAATACATTGGAATTGAGGCTTTGATAACCAGAAATAAGAGGCAAATGGAAATAGTGCTTTATGCATAGTTATTGCTTCACAAAAAATATTAAAAAGAGATGTATTAAAAGTCAGTGATTCAATGATATTGCTGTGGATGTTGCTGTGCTCTTTTTTTTCCTGTGTGAAGAGGTAAAAAAATACAATAATTATCAGCACAGTATTGTGCCTGTAGTGATTCAAATTAAGATGCCAGCATTTTTACTTTTCATTGTTTCTGTACTGTTACTGAAAATGTCAACATAATGGAAAAGGAAAAACAAGTCTTGGTATAATTATGAAAATAGTTTTGACTTGGTGAACCCCCTTAAATGTCTTCCCTAAAAGAGGGAACTCTAAGTATCTGTGAACCACATGTTAGGAATCAATGTCCTCAGAAATCTTAGGTAACATCAAATATTGGCACTAGATTAGGGTGAGAGATGGTTTGTGGAAAGGAAGGAAAACCAAACAAAACAAAAAAGCAACCAAACCAAACCAAACAAAATAAAACCAAATAAAAAGGAAGTTGAAAGCTTCTGACACATTTCTCTGACTCTCAATTTTGTTCTTATTAATTAATGCTGGATAATTTGTAATACATTGCAAACATGAATATTTATCACAAGCATGTTTTACTGATTTTTTGCACTTTAATAAGTGTAAGAATAACTGCAAAGAAGAGTTAAATCATTGAGATCTTAACTTTTTAACCCCCCTCCCCCAAAAAAAGCAAACAGTATGCACCATGTTTAGTCTAAATATATCTTTTCATGGGGTGCCTCGGTGGCTCAGTTAAGTCTCCCATTCTTGATTTCTGGTCAAGTCATGTTCTCAGGGCCCTGAGACCAAGCCCTGCATTGGGCTCCCTGCTCAGTAGGGAGTCTACTTCTCCCTCTCTTTTTGCCTCTCCCCCACCACTTGTGTTCTCTCTCACATTCTCTATTTCTCTCAAATAAAATCTTGAAGAAAAAAAATTGAGACCCAACCTCATACTGACTAGAAGTATCTCATTTAAATATAGACACAGATAGATTTAAAGGAATGGGATGGAGAAATATATTCCACACAAGTATTAACATCCAGAAAGTAATTTAAAGGGAAATTAAATAATAATATAGAGTCAATTCCACAGGAAGTTAAAAAAATCCTTAATGTGTATTTACCTAACATCAGAGTTTTGAAATACACTAGGATAAAATATACACATTTAAAAAATGAAAATAGAAAAATCTAAAAGTGTATTTGGAAACATCAGTACTTCTCTCAAAAACTGATAGAATAAGTAGGTAGACTATCAGACAATTTGGTCAAATTGACATTAATAAAATATCTCACATAACAGCAGAACATATTCTTCTTAAATCTGCAAGAAACAATAACCATGGTAGACCATATTTTATATCATAAAATAACTTCTGACAAATTTAAAAGAAGAACAATTATACACAGTATATTCTTGGATCCTAAATGAGTAATCCTGGACATTAAAAACAAAGATATTTGAAAAGCTAACTCAAAAGTTATATGTACCCTTATGCTCACTGAAGTATTATTTACAATAGCCAAGATATGGAAGTGACCTAAGTGTCCATATGTATGAATCAATAAAGAAACTGTATGTTATTTAGCCATAAGAAAATCAAATCTTGCCATTTGTAACAACCTGGATGAACCTTAAGAGCATTATGCTAAGAGACAGGGTATAAGATAGGAAAAGATAAATATTGTATGATCTCACTTATGTGCAGAATCTAATAATAAAACAAAACAAATAAACAAACAAACAAAAAGCTAGTAGATATAGAAAACAGATTGGTGGTTACCAGACACAAGGGATAGGAGACATGAGTATAATTAAAAAGATATCTGGGAAATTTCCAGATAATTGGGAAAAAATTCACATCAACATAACCCATATGTTGAGGACAAAGTCTAAGAGAAATTCAAAATATTTTCAAATGAATAAAGGTAAAAACAAAATATATCAAAATGTGTCGATATAGCCACAGCATTGCTTAGAGGGAAATTTATGTCATTAAAAACTTGCATTGGAAAAGCAAGATCTAAAAATCAGTAATCTAAAAGTCCACTGTAAGAAACTAGGGAAAGGAGAACAAGTTAAATACGAAGCAAGTTGAATAAGGAAACAATAATTAAAAAAAAAAAAACAGAGTAGAAATCAATAACATTGGGAAAACCACAACAAAACAGAAGACAGGTCTTTGAAAATATCAGTATTATTGATAAGCCTCTAGTAATGCTGACCAAAAAAAGAAAAAGAAAAACACAGAATAAAAAAATTATCAATATGAAAAGTGGAAGAAATGACATTATTGATCATATGGTATTTATACAAAAAAATCTTATGTCAGTAAATTTGACCAGTTATATAAAATAGGCAATTTCTTGAAAACCTCGAACTACCAAAACTCAATCAAGATGAAATACATAATTTAATAATTCTATACTTACTAAATAGATTTTTTTGTTGTTGTTAAAAACCTTCTAAAAAAGAAAACTCCAGGGCCAGAAAGTTTCACTTTTAAATTTGAATAAAATTTAAGGAAAAAATTAATACCAATACTTCATAATATGTTCCAGAAAATAAACAAAAGAGGGAATACTTCCTACATATTTCTATGAGGCCAGAATAATACTAATACCAAGCAGACACAGATAAACTATATACTAATATCTTTCATTAATACACACACACAGTGTTTGAGCCTGCAAATGCATTCTCAACAGGGTAAAATGAAGATTATAGAAAGTGAATCAAACTGCATGATTAAAAAAATGATAGGTGAGATGGATGGATGGATAGATAAATTGGTAGGTTGGTAGATAGATTAGATGATAAATGATACATACATACATACATACATTCATATATAGACAGAATTTAAGCTCACTGAGAGAGGTGGGGAAAAAGACTTGACCCATGTATTTTGGAAAACTGGTTTTGTGTGTGTGTGTGTGTGTGTGTGTGTGTGTGTGTGTGTGTATTTGTAAACTCTAATGTTAAATACAAAAGAAATGTATGTAAACACTATACTCTAGTTAGTGAATTTCTTTAGCACAGGGATACAGATTGATACAGCAGCCCCCTTATCCAGGATTTTGCTTCCCACAGTTTTAGTTACCCATGGTTAAGTGTGATCTGGAAGCAGATAATCCGCTTTCTGAATATCATCAGAAAGTCAACAGTAGCCTAACACATCACAATGTGTATGCCATTCCGCTCATTTCCTCTCAACATACAGGCATTTTATCATCTCATATCATCACAAGATGAAGGTTGAACAGAATACAATAAGGTATTTTGAGACAGAGAGAGATCACATTTACATAACTTTTATTATGGTATATTGTTATAATTATTCTATTATTAGAGATTATTGTTAATCTTTTACTTGGCCTAATTTGTAAATTTTATCATAGCCATGTATGTATTGGAAAAAAAAACAACAACATTGTATATATAGGGTTTGGTTGTACCTGAAGTTTAGACACCCACTGGGGGTCTTGGAACATATACCCACAGATAATGGGGGACTCCTATAACTCTGAAACTGCTTTTAATTTATGTAGTCTCTAAATTTGGTTTCAGAGTCAAATGAAATGATCTTCCACCTTATTCACAGCTTTAATAAAATATAAATCAATAATCACATTTGGCACATTAGTTTTAAGATATTTCTTGAAAATTGATTTTTGGTTAATGGAGAGAAGGAAAGAACAACCTGATTTAGATGTAATATAGTTAGGCTTCCTCAATTACTATTCAAAGAAATTCCAGGCCTTGATACGGAGTGTTGTCAAACCTTCTGCTTGATGGCAATTTTAGAAGCTGCTGACAAGTCACAGGGTAATGAGCTTTTCCTAAGCCTCATCTTATACTAACGTCATTGAATTAGCTATAGAAAGATAAGTGTTTATGTGTGTATTTGACTTGAAATTGACCCTCAATCCTGAGAAATATAGCTTATTATTAAAACAAAATTGACAAACAGGAAAATAATATGTGAGATAATATTATTTTTTATTGCTTAAAACTAAAGCACAAGATGACACAAGATGAATAGCAAACAATGTGAGTATGGAGAATGACACAAGATGCATAGCAAATAGTGTGAGTAATAGAATCAAATTACACACATATAAAATGAAAGAGATGAGGGATTTTTTTTCCTTTATAATGATATCACTAATCATATTTACTACAGACCTACAGCAATCATTCTTAAAACACACTTCTAATTTAAGAATATGTGCTACACAGACTTTATGGTGCCATCAAAATCTTTCTGTTATAAGCCTGTTTCCTCATCCTCAACCCGAATTGTTTTGACAAGGTTAAGGGAAAGATCAATAACTTCTAGGAAAAGATAACTGATATTTAACTGAGAATATTTTTCCATATTAAACAGCAGAATTGTGGTTCACCATAATAATAATGCATATATATATACACACACACACACATACACACACACACACATATATACACACATACACACACACACACACACACACACACACACACATATATATGCAGTTTAACTGGAGAAGAACTAAACAACCAAGAAATTGTGGAAAAATATGTTTTCCCCCTAAATCATGAAAGAAACAGCTCCAAGTAATATCTAAAAGAAAACCAGATATAAAATGAATTATCTAATAAAAGCCAAATCTAAAAAAGGTTAAATAAAATCATAGTAAATGATTACTTTATTAGGAACTGTGGATAATCTCATCAGCCTTTTATCTGTATATCAAAACACAGGCTTTATTAACATATATGACCATTTCTAGAACCCGATTTCATCTCAGCTTCTCATTTAGTGATCACAATGTATTATGTATGTATGTGTGCTTGGTTACAAGTAATAATTTGGTAAAAGGAAATTACTAATACTTCAATGATGAATAAATACCACTTTCACTAAGAAATACACAACTAATGAAGAAAATGTATTATTGGTTCTCATATTCAGAAATTAAGCAGAAGATTGGAAAGCTTGCCATAAATATACATAAATATGCGGTATTATAGAACACATTTTTATTATTATCTAACATAAAATTATATTTTACTATCTTTCATATTGTTAAATGTGCAATAAAGAGAAAGTCAATATTCCTTTTACCACTTGATCTACTTTTATGTTAGTTTTAATTTTATTGAGATATCCATCGGCAGGATTTTTAACACTCTAATAACTCACTTCTGTATATAAGAAAGGTTATGGAGAGAGAGAAAGCTAAGAAATATTTGACTTTTGTGTTGTTTCAAAGTCATCACCTCCAAATCTAAAACAAAGAAAAAATAGCTACCCAGACATTGCACTTCTTGGTTGTTCAAATAAATCAGGTTTTTCAAATAAGTCAGGTTGAGGCAGAGGGAGGTTGAGATGTAATAATACACTGAGACAGGGCTTTCACATGCATGCAGAGATACACTTCCTTTTACTGTTTCTGACTTAGAATTATCTATTTATTTTAAAAATAATATTGTCAGACACATGGAAAAATTCACGTACTTTAAATTTGGAGTGGGAGAGACTGCCTTGATTTCCAATCCTTCATATTCATGCATGAAGATAAATAAGAAAAAGGGTAAAAAGTACAGTACAGACTTATGTCAGATACCTGTGCACTAAGTTCTTTTTGAAACAAATACATCCAAGCAATTGGAACTTCTAATGAATTTAAAATGATAAATCATTTCATATATGGAGATATAGTTACTTCAGTTTTCCATCATCAATGAATATATGTATATACATATACATATATACACACATATGCATATATACATATATGATATGTATAATATATATGACGCATATATAGATAGATATACCAACACTCATAGAGTTAATTTTTATTTGATGGTTTTATTATGAGTGTGTAGACTTAATAAAGAAATTCCATTTGCCTGTGAGTTGCACAAAGCAGAAAAAGAGTGAGGGATCAAAGCTTTTCTTCCTGTTGCCCCATTTTTAATGAATTTCCCGAAGCTTTGCTGGCTGCTGTAGCAAGCTACCAAAAATATATCATGACTGAAACATTGCACAAGTACATGTGTCATTTATTACAAATCCAATAGAGGTTTTCTTGGATGGTTCTAACTCAAGAGGTGATGGAGAGACACAGGATCCTCCATCCTCATGGTGCTATCACTCTTGTCTTTGGACATAGAGGGACATGTGTCTCTGTCCTGCTCACATTTCTTAAGCTGGAACTATGCCTAAATTCTAGTTAGAGAGGAAGAGAATAGGAAGGAAGATGAAAGGCATGTGATAGATGAGTGACTCCCTTTATAAAATCCATGGCAGTTTCTCCTAGTAACTGTACCTTACATCCTTGGGCCAAGTATGTGGGTTTTCTTGTTTGTTTGTTTCTGACATAATTGTAAATAATTGTAAAGGAGGTTGAGAAATATATTTTTGTTTATTTTTTGTTATGAATACTGTCAACCTAAATTAAGCTGGAGTTTATGTTCCATGGACAGATGAGATTGATGCATGCTACACATTATAAAGTTAGGCATGTTCCTCTCTGTTACTACTGATGTCAACAGTACTTTACAGCACCTCTGACCAATGGTGCTACTCTATATTCATGAGCAGTCAACAATTCTGATTTCCTAACCTATTTATTATTTATATAATCTATATATATATAAATAATATATATAACCTAATTATTATTAGCTCAACCTTCTATCCACTTATAATGGCAGAGAAAGGACTATTGATCTTTAAATAGGAAAATAAAGACACTTATGTCCCAGGAAAGCTATTTTGAATATTATAGCACTTTCCATTGATATATATAACACTAAAGTATTGGCTAGTTTTAACTCTTCATCCACCTTCATAATGTATACTGAGTAGTAATAATTACTTCAAAATAGTAATGTATAAACAAAAGGATTTCATAAAAGTCATAGACCCCCACTGTTGCCAAATTAGCCATTATAGGAGGCATAAACCCAGGGAGCAACAATTTGTCCTTATGAACTTCTTAAGTTCTTAAGTCCTATTGTACTTCTCATTTTCCCTTCCTGAATATCACTACCTCTGGCCACATCTCTCTGGAGGTACCTGCTTATTTCACATTGACCATAATTAGAGTGTCCATAGGCTCTGGTGTGCCAGACGGTTACAGTTTTCTCTTGTCTCAGCATTCTATCCAGACAGTGAACAACTCTACTCTCACTTTTAGAATATCTGTTTGGATAACAGTTTTAGTGGTCACCTAGCTAAAAAGTTCACGGACAGAAGTGATTGCACAGGTTCCTTATGGAGGAGGGTACACGGTTCTTGGATTGTTTGCCCCTGGATTCCCACTACAGTATCAGGTAATAAAAATATCTAGAAGATTTAATCACAAAATAACTAGAAGATTTAATCACAAAATAACGTCAAACTCTTAATACTAATAACAAAAGTAACATTAATTACAAACAAAGACCAAGCATATTTATAATAATTCAACTGGGTTTCAGTGTTTCACAATTTGAGGGGCTGTGAATATCAGTGTTAAACTAATATTCAACAGGGCTTCTCAAGCTTTAATGTAAATATAAATCACTCTGGAGGTCTTTCCAAAATCCAGATTCCGACTCATGCCCTGGGTGGGAAATAAGATTCTCTGTCTCTAGCAAATGTCCAATTGATGTAGATGAGTCGATCACACATTAACCTGGTCTATTTCGAGATAATTAATTTGAACTTGGAAAATGCAATTGGTTCCATTTATCAAAAGTAAATAGCAATACTAGTACTCTTTGAATTCAGATGCTTTGTTTTGGTACATAAAAGATTAGAGATAAATTAAACTGAGCAAGTATTTTTTTAATTTAAATTCAAATTAGTTAACATATAGTTTATTGTTAGATTCAGGATAGAGTTTAGTGATTCATCAGTTGCATATAACATCCAGTGCTCATTACATCAAGTGCCCTCCTTAATGCCTATCACCTAATTTCCCCATCCCCCACCACCCTCCCCTCCAGCAACACTGTTTACTTCCCATAGTTAAGAGTCTCTAATGGTATGCCTCTCTGTTTTTATCCTATTTTATATTTCTTTCCCTTTCCCTATGTTCATCTGTTTTGTTTCTTAATTTTCCACATATAACTGAAATCATATGGTATTTGTCTTTCTCTGACTGACTTATTTTACTTAGCATAATACACTAGTTCCATCTACATCATTGCAAATGACAAGTTTCCATTTTTTGATGGCTGAGTAATATTCTATCATATATATATATGATATATACATATCATATATATATCATATTATATCATATATATATCAATCATATCTTATATATCCATTCATCTGTCACTGGACATGTGGGTTTTTTCCATCTTTTGGCAATTCTGGACATTATTGCTATAAACATTAGGGTGCATGTGCCTCTGAATTGCCATTTTTGTGTCCTTTGGATAAATGCCTAATAGTGTAACTCCTGCGTCAGAGGGTAGCTCTATTTTTAAATTTTTGAGGAACCTCCACACTGTTTTCTAGACTGCCTGCACCTGTTTGCATTCCTATCAACAGTGAAGGAAGGTTCCTCTTTCTCCACATCCTTGCCAACATCTCTTGTTTTCTGAATTGCTAATTTTAGCCATTCTGTTGGGTGTGACATGTTATCTCACTGTGCTTTTAATTTGTATTTCCCTGATAATGAGTGATATTGACCACTTCTTTTTCATATATCTATTAGCCACTTGTATGTCTTCTTTGAAGATATGCCTGTTGACTGGGTTTTTGTTGTTGTTGTTGTTTGGTTGTAGAGTTTGATAAGTTCTTTATAGATTTTGAATGACAGCCACTTATCTGATATGTCATTTGCAACTATCTTCTCCTCCCATTCTGTAGGTAGCCTTTTAGTTTTGTTGTTTCCTTTGCTGCAAAAGCTTTTTATCTTGAGGAAGTGCCAATAGTTCATGTTTGCTTTTGTCTCCCTTGCCTCTGGAGATGCATCCAGCAAGAAGTTGCTGCAGCCTAGGTCAAAGAGGGTGCTCCCTGTGTTCTTCTTTAGGATTTTGATGTATTCCTGTCTCACATTTAGGTCTTTTATCTATTTTGAATTTATTTTTGTGTATGGTGTGAAAAAGTGGTCTAATTTCGTTCTTCTGCATGTTGCTGTCCAGTTTTCCCAGCACCACTTATTTAAGAGACTGTCTTCTTTCTATTTGATTTTTTTTTCTTGCTTTTCCAAGATTAGTTGAACAAAGGGTTGAAGGTATATTTCTGAGTTTTCTATTCTGTTCCATTGATCAATGTGTCTGCTTTTGTGCCAGGACCCCACTGTCTTGTTGATTACAGCTTTTTATTATAGCTTAAAGTCGAGAATTATTGTGTCTCCAGATTTGATTTTCCTTTTCAAAATTACTTGACTATTCAGGGTTTTTCTGGTTCCATACACATTTTAGAATTGTTTGTTCCAGATCTGTGAAAAATGCTGCTGTTCTTTTGATAGAGATTGCATTAAATGTGTAGATTATTTTGGATAGTATGGACATTTTAACAATATTTTTTCTTCCAATCCAGGTGCAGAGAATGTTTTTCCATTTTTTGGTGTCTTCCTCAATTTCTTTCCCAAGTGTTCTATATTTCTCAGGGTACAGATATTTTAATTGTTTGGTTAGGCTTATTTCTAGGTCTATTATGGTTTTTGGTCTATTGTAAATGGGATTGATCCCTTGATTTCTCTTTCTGCTGCTTCATTGTGAGTATATGGAAATGCAACAGGTTTCTATGTGTTGATTTTATATTCTGCAACTTTGCTGAATTCCTGTTTCAGTCCTAGCAGTCTCTTGGTGGAGCCTTTTTTTGTTTGTTTGTTTTGTTGTGTTGTGTTTTTTTTAAGATTTTATTTATTTATTTGACAGGCAGAGATCACAAGTAGGCTGAGAGGCAGGCAGAGAGAGAGAGAGGAGGAAGCAGCCTCCCCGCTGAGCAGGGAGTCTGATGCAGGGCTTGATCCCAGGACCCTGGGATCATGACCCGAGCTGAAGGCAGTGGCTTTAAGCCACTGAACCACCCAGGGACCTGCCTTTTAGGTTTTCAACATGGACTATAAAGTCATCTACAAAGAGTAAAAGTGTGACTTCTTTGCAAATTTGGATGCCTTTTACTTATTTTTGTTGTCTAGTTGCTGAGGCTAGAACTTTCAGTACTATGTTGAACAATAGTAGTGAGACTGGACATCCCCGTTGTGTTCCTGACCATAGAGAAAAAGTTCCCGTTTTTTCCCCCACTGAGAATGATATTAGCTGTGGGGTCTTTCATATACAACCTTTATGATGTTGACGTATGTTCTTTCTATCCCTACTTCGTTGAGGGTTTTTATCAGGAAAGGATGCTGTATTTGTCAACTGTTTTTTAGTCATCTATCAAGAGGATCGTATGGTTCTTATTCTTTCCTTTATTAATGTGGTGTGCCATGTAGATTGATTTGCAGTTTTGAATCCCCTCTGCATCCCAGAAATAAATCCCACTAGGTCATGGTGAATAATCTTTTTAATGTACCGTTGGATTCTATTAACTAACATCTTGGTGAGAATTTTGGTATCCATGTTCATTGGAGATAATCATCTGTAATTCTCCTTTTTGGTGGGGTTTTTGCCTGGTTTGGGGATCAAGGTAATTCTGGCCTCATAGAATGTTTGGAAGTTTTACATTTCTATTTTTTTTAATAGTTTCAGAAGAATAGGTATTAATTCTTCCTTAAATGTTTGGTAAAATTCCCCTGGGAAGCCATCTGGCCCTGGAATCTTGTTTGTTAGGGGATTTTTTATTACAGATTCAATTTATTTGCTGGCATGTGTTTGTTAAGGTTTTCTATTTCTTCCTGAATCAGTTTTGGTAAGTTATATGTTTCTAGGGATTTACCTATTTCTTCCAGATTGCCTAATTTGTTGTCATGTAATTGTTAGAAATATTCTCTTTTAATTGTTCACATTTCTTCCATGTTGTTTGTGATCTCTCTTTTTTCATTCATGATTTTATTTATTTGAGTTCTTTCTCTTTTCTTTTTGATAAGTCTGGCTAGGGTTTTATCAATCTTGCTAATTCTTTTAAAGAACCAGCTCTTAGGGTGCCTGGGTGGCTCAGTGGGTTAAAGCCTCTGCCTTCGGCTCTGGTCATGATCCCAGGGTCCTGGGATCGAGCCCTGCATTGGGCTTTCTGCTCAACAGGGAGCCTGCTTCCTTCTCTGTCTCTCTCTGCCTGCTTGTGATCTCTGTCTGTCAAATAAATAAAAAATCTTAAAAAATAAATAAGTAAAGAACCAGCTCTTAGTTTCTTTGATCTGTTCTACTGTTCTTCTGATTTCTACATCATTGGTTTCTGCTCTAATCTTTATTCTTTCTCTTCTGCTGGAGTTAGGCTTAATTTGCTGTTCTTTTTGCAGCTCTTTTAAGTGTAAGGTTAGGCTATATATTTAAGACTTTTCTTGCTTCTTGAGGAAGACCTGTATTGCTATGTATTAACCTCATAGGACCAATTTTGCTGCATTCCAAAGGTTTTGAACTGTGATGTTTTCATTTTCATTTGCTTCCATGTATTTTTTTAATTCTTCTTTGATTTCCTGCTTGACTCCTTCATTCTTTAGTAGGATGTTCTTTAACATCCAATATATCTGTGCTCTTTCCAAATGTTTTCTTGTGTTTGCCTTCAAGTTTCATAACATTGTGTTCTGAAAATATGCATGATATGGTTGGTCTCCATCTTTTTGTACCAGTTGAGTCTTTATTTGTGGCCCAGTGTGTGATCTATTCTGGCGAATGTTCCATATGCACCCAAAAAGAATGTGTATTCTGCTGCTTTAAAATGAAGGGCTTTGAATGACACACTGGACTAGATGGACATAACAGAAACATTCAAAGTCTTTCCTTATTGATCTTCTGCTTAGATGATCTGTCCATTGATGTGAGGGGGTGTAAAAGTTCCCTATTATTACTGTATTATTATGAAGAAGTTTCTCTAAGTTCTTTTTTTTTTTAAGACTTTATTTATTTATTTGAGAGAGAGAGAGATCAGCTGGAGAAGCAGACTCCCTGTTGATCAGGGAGCCCAATGTGGGACTTGATCCTGGGACTCCAGGATCATGACCAGAGCCAAAGTAAGTCACCCAACCAACTGAGTCACCCAGGTGCCCTTCTCTAAGTTCTTTTTTTAAAGATTTTATTTATTTATTTGACAGACAAAGGTTAAAAGCAGGCAGAGAGGCAGGCAGAGAGAAGGGGGGGAAGAAGAATCCCTGCTGAACAGAAAGCCTGATGTGCAGCTCAATCCTAGGACCCTGAGATCATGACAGGAACTGAAGGTAGAGGCTTAACCCACTGATCCACCCAGGTGCCCCTCTAAGTTCATTATTAATTGATTTATATATTTGGCTGTTCCCAATTTTGGTTATAAATATTTACAACTGTTAGATCTTATTGTTGGATAGACACTTTTATTATAATATAGTGTCCTTCTTTATCTCTTATTACAGTATTTGGTTTTTAATTTGTCTGATATAAGGATTGCTACCCAGTTTTCTTTTGATGTCCATTAACATGATAAATGGTTCTCCACACCCTCACTTTCAACCTGGAGCTGCCTTTGGATCTAAAATGAGTCTCTTGTAAGCAGTGTATCAATGGGTCAATGAGTCTTGTGGTTTTTTTTGTTTGTTTGTTTTGTTTTGTTTAGTTTTGTTTTATCCATTTGGATACCTATGTCTTCTGATTGGAGCATTTAGTCCATTTATATTCAGAGTAGTTATTGAAAGATATTAATTTCATGCCATTATATTACCTGTAAATTTGCTGTTCCTATAGATTGTGTCTGGTCCTTTCTAGTCTTTGTTACTTTTGGTCTCTCTTTCCACTCCAAGGGTCCCCTTTAATATTTCTTGCAGGGCTGGTTTAGTGTTCATGAATTCCTTAAGCTTTTGTTTGTCTTGGAAAATTTTTATCTTTCCTTTTGTTCTGAATGACAGCCTTCCTGGATAAAGTATTCTTGACTGCATTTTTTTTTTCCTATTTAGCATGTTGAATATATTATGCCAGTCCTTTAAGGCCTGTCAAGTCTCTGTGGACAGGTCTGCTGCCCGCCTTATGTGTCTACCCTTGTAGGTTAAGAAATTCTTCTCCCACACTACTTTCAGAATTATCTTTACCTTTGTATTTTGCAAGTTTCACTATGATATGTCATGGTGTTGACCTGTTTTTCTTGATTCTGAGACTTCTCTGTGCTTCTTGGGCATGAATGCCTGTTTCCTTGTACAGATTAGGGAAGTTCTCAGCCATAATTTGTTCAAATAAAACTGTCCCTCTTTTCCCTTTCTTCTGGGACTTGATATGGATATTATTTTGCTTTATGGAATCACTAAGTTCTCTAAGTCCACCCTCGTGATCTAATATTTTTCTTTCTCTCTGCTTTCAGCTTCATTGTTTTACATAATTTTATCTTCTGTATTACTGATTCACCATTCTCCCTTGTCCATCCTCATTTTTATGGCCTCCACTTGGGACTGCATCTCAGTTATGGCATTTTTAATTTTGGCCTGACTTGATTTTAGTTCTTCACCTCTACAGTAAGGAATTCTCTATTGTCTTTTATACTTTTTTTCAAACCCAGATAGTACCCTTATAGTCATTGTTTTAAATTCTAGGCAGACATGTTACTTAATATCTGTATTGATTAAAACCCTGGCTGTGAGTACTATAGTACTGAAGTACTCTTGTTCCTTCTTTTGGGATGAATTCCTCTGTCTTGTCATTTTGTCTCAAAAAGTAAAGATGAAATAAAAAGAAAACAGTAACAACTTCCCAACAACAACAAAGTAGATCCGGGGTGTTTTGGTCTGCTTGTTAAAAGAAACCAGATCCCAAAATAAGAAAGAAAATTAATTAATTAATTAAAATACGATCAAAGGAAACAAAAAAATTAAAAACTATATAAAAATTAAAAAGAATAAAAAAGAATTGAAAAAAATGAAAAAAGTAAAGAAAAGCAAAGAATAAAAGTACAGAGGAAGATATATGCTATTTTTCCATAGAGCTGAAGACTTGCAGCCCTCTATAACCAGTTAACTTAGTGAAAGTGAGTTTTTTGTGCTGGTCTTCTACGGGAGGGGCCTATGGACCTGTTGGATTGATTCTCTGGTGGACTTGCCCTAGTAGAAATGCTCCTCTAGTGTGCAGGGAGCTAAGGCTTGGCCTAAGCTGCTCCAGACTCCACTAGATGGTGGTGTCTTGCTCCCTGGAGGCTTTCAGCTCTGATGCACAGGATAGACATGATGGTGCCCTGTTCTCTAGGTCTGGAGCTAAAAATTCACACTCCCCACTGTTCATTGAGCCCTCACAGAAGAGCAACCAATCACTCTCTTCTCCCTAGTTTCCGCCAGAATCCTGTGTTCATCCTGCCTATCTCTGAACTTTTTTTATTTCATGCATGCACATGGGTTTTATTTCAGACACTCCAACTTTTAGGGATTCCTGCAGTGCAGACCCACATTGTTCCTCCTGGGGAGGGTCTCCCCACAATTCCTTCTTTTGTCAGACCGCTCCAGGAAAGAGGTCTCACAACTGCACAGTCCTTCACAGTTTATGGCAATACAGAACAGAAACAGGGCACCTAGACTCACTGTTCTGTTGGCATCCAGGTCCCCGTGCCTGGGAACAATGCAGCACTTAGGCACCATCTGTTCTTCTTGTGACCCTGGGGATCTTCAAAACATAGTATCACACTTAGGATTCCATCCTACTTCACCACCTGAGCACCTTTAAGCAAGGCTTGTCCCCAATTCTAGGAAGCTTCTAAAGTTCTGATGTTGCACTCCACTGCTTATAATACTTTCTGATAGCCTTTTTAAGCAGGGTCCCTTCCCTCCACTGTATTCTTAGCTATATCACTGATTCAAATCTCCTCACCTTCTAGCAACCAAAGGTGGTCACTTTTCAACTTGTAGACTTGCAGGTTTTGTTCTCTAGGATATCTGACTGATTTCTCAAGTATTCAGAATGATTTGATAACTATCTAACTATATTTGATGGACTAGACACATTTGGGTTTTTCCCTACTCCTCCACCATCTTAATGCTTCCTGAGCTTAGCAAGTTTTAAAAGTAACCTTTGCTAGGACTGCCATAATAAAGTGCCAAACACTGGGTAGCTAAAACAACAAAAATTTACTTTCTCATAATTCTGGAAGTTAGAATTCTAAGATCAAGGTGGGAGTACAATTGATTTATATCGAGGTTTCTCTTCTTGGCTTGCTGATAGCAGTTTTTTCCTGTGACTTCACATGGTTTTATCTCTGTGTGAGTCTGTGTCCTAATCTCTTCTTCTTATGAGGACACCAGTGATATTGAATTAAAACCCACCATAATAACCTCATTTTAACTTTTTAATTTAAAGAACTTATCTCCAAATAAGTCACATTTTGAATTATTAAGGATTAGAAGTCAACATATGAATTTAGGGTTGGACACAATTCATCCCATTTCAATAGTATTCAAGCTTCCTGGACATATAAAGTGAAGCATAGTTTTTCCTATTGAGCAATCTTTTGAAGAGTATGAAATATTACAATATTTTTTTCTATTTATTTTAATAATATTTTTATAATTGCCTTTTAAAAACAATTTTCTTCAGGTTTTGATTACCTTTCAATATTAAATTATTAAACAAAACTGTCAATATTTCCTTTGGGTTGAAACTTAAACTAAAAAGAGATTACTCTTTGGGCTTTAATCTACATGAAGTTGATAAGAAGACCCATTGTGTTGTAGTAAAAAGAGTCACATTTTCAGTTAAACTGTAATGTTATTAAATAAATGATCCATGGTACATATGTAAGTTTTTCTAAGCTTCATGATAGCATTACAAGTAGGATGTAGTAAATACCAATATTTAGTATGTCATATATGTAATATATGGAGAAGTTATGACGATAATGTACACTAAACAGTAAAATAGATATATTTAAGATTTTGGACAGAGTCAAGAAAAATGTTATAGAAAAGAAAGAAAATAGGTTTTGTCCTTAAACCCCAGCTGCATGAATCTGGGTAAGTCACTTCATTCCTCTAAGCTACTATTCCCCTTCTTATAACATGAAATCACAATGCTAAATATACAGGGATTTCCTAAATTTATGTAATTGACTTGTCCATAGTAGATGCTCATTACATTTTACTTTTGATGTCAAATTATGGTTTTCCTTGAGAAAAAAATGACCCTAACTTATCTCATTACAGTATGTTAGATATTTTTCCAATTATATCTGTATGCTGACTATGCAAAAAAAAAAAAAAAAAACCCACAAAAATCATGATGATAAAAATATAAAGTAAATAAATAGGCATAGTAAAATTCTGAGATTTACTTCCACTACACACAAAAAGTTACAAATGTTTGCCTGAAGGACTTCTCTTGTTCAGTCACCATCCAGAATGTTTTTTATTCTGTACTATGTATGGCAAGTGGGTGAAGCAGAAATCAAAGTGAATGGGAAAAATAAGGAAATATTTATAAACAGTATTAATTACATTTTAAAATAAAATAAAAATTGTGTTTAAGCAATTAATTTGATAGGAGAAATTCTATATGCTATGCAAGAACTTGGGCTGTTCAGTTTCAGATAAGAGATCTTGAAATTTATTATCTTATAAATAAGGAACATAATAGGTAAAGAGCAAAATAACCAGTCAAATTACAGTAAGTTGTTTTGGAGGTGTGAGTAGAAGAATTATTAGAAAGAGATAAATATGTTTCAATGTTAATGAGAACATAAATAAATGCTCTAGTTCCTTCCACCCTGAACTGATCCCTGAAAGTACAGATTTGGTGATGGAAACCCCAGAGTGTTTGGAAGAACTGAATCTAAAAGCCTTGTTTTGGATCTGTGTGAAGGCTATGGATGTGGTGAGACTTGAGAAGGATTTTCCTTGCGGATATTGGGCAGGATTAGTGGCAAAATTAGTTTACAAAGAGTCTTGAGGTCATTGCTCTTCAAAACCTCTACCCTGATGTCCTGAAGTTTCCCTTATTTCCAGATAGAACATCCACATTTTTCAAATCATGGCTTTTTTAGAGCCACTGGCAGTTAAGAAAAGTAGTGGAATGTAAAGCAATAATAAAGGAAAAGATAGGATAAGTTTTTTTCTCATTGATATCAATGGGAGACAGAGGGTGGCTTTGAACAAAAGGACTCTATGAATTAATGTTATACTATAGATGGTCCCAACTCCAGAAATTATACAGCAACTAAGAAAGAATTAGGACAAGCTAAAAGGACACACTGAGAAATGGCAACAACTAACTACCTTAAGTTTGCTAATTTATAGTTTAAAATATCACAAAATGGGAGTTTTGCTACAAGATAAATAAATTACAGAAACATAGAGAATACCATAGTTCCTTACACCTGAATTCCTTTAACAGCAAGATTTTCCCTACTAGATATTGCAGCTAACTTTTAAATGATTATCTTAAATAGAATATGTTCTGTATTAATTTGCTTGAGCTGTCATAACAGGTATCACAGGTTGAGTGGCTTAAACAACATCAATTTATTTTCTCACAGTTCTAGAGGCTAGAAGTCTAAGATTGAGGTGCTGTTAGGGGTTGGTTTCTGGTGTCTGGCTTGTTGATGATCACCTTTTTGTTGTGTCTGCACAAGGCTCTTCTCTGATTGCACAAAGAAAAATCTCTGGTATCTCTTCTTCTTTTTTTTTTTTTTTTTTTAAAGATTTTATTTATTTATTTGACAGACAGATCACAAGTAGGCAGAGAGGCAGGCAGAGAGAGAGGAAGGGAAGCAGGCTCCCTGCTGAGCAGAGAGCCCGATGCGGGACTCGATCCCAGGACCCTGAGATCATGACCTGAGCTGAAGGCAGCGGCCCAACCCACTGAGCCACCCAGGCGCCCCTGGTATCTCTTCTTTTTTTATAAAGACATCATTCATACAGAATCAGGCACCCATACTTATAACCTTCTTTATTTTTTTTAATTACCTTGCTTAGAAATTATATCTCCATGTTATATCTTCAATTGAGGGGTTAGTGTTTCAACTTATGAATTGAGGTGGGGGTGTCACAACTGAGTGCATAAGAATATTCCTGAGATTTTCAAAGTAGATTCTGAAAATTAAAAAAAAAAAATTACCTAATATTATTTCAATCAGAATCTAGTTCTGAAGATTTGATCATATTCCATGTTAGGATTTACGGTTAATTCAAACACCAATACAACATGTCAATTTACAGAAATATAATATTTCAAGTGAAGACTTATTGAAAATATAATTAAAATATAATAATAACTTCTGATCCCAAAAGCAGACAAAGACCCCATCAAAAAAGAGAATTACAGACCAATATCTTTGATAAACACAGAGATGAAAATTTTCACCAAAATACTAACCAATAGGATCCAACAGTATATTAAAAGGATTATTCACTACGACCAAGTGGGATTTTTTCCAGGGCTGCAAGGTTGGTTCAATATCCACAAATCAATCAATGTGATACATTAATAAAACAAGGAACAAGAACCATATGATACTCTCAATAGATGCTGAAAAAGCATTTGACAAAGTACAGCATCCTTTCTTGATCAAAACTCTTCAAAGTGTAGGGATAGAGGTTACATACCTCAATATCATCAAAGCCATCTATGAAAAACCTGCAGCGAATATCATTCTCAATGGAGAAAAACTGAGAGCTTTCCCACTAAATTCAGGAACATGGCAGGGATGTCCATTATCACCACTGCTATTCAACATAGTACTAGAGGTCCCAGCCTCAGCAATCAGACAACAAAAAGAAATTAAAGACATCTAAATCTACAAAGAAGAAGTCAAACTCTCACTCTTTGCAGATGATATGATACTTTATGGGGAAAACTGAAAAGACTCCACTCCAAATCTGCTAGAACTTGTAGAGGAATTCAGTAAAGTGTCAGGATATAAAATCCATGCACAGAAATCAGTTGCATTTCTATACACCAACAAGACAGAAGAAAGAGACATTAAGGAGTCAATCCCGTTTATAACTGCACCCAAAACCATAAGATACCTAGGAATAAACCTAACCAAAGATGCTAAGAATCTGTACTCAGAAAACTATAAAGTACTCATGAAAGAAATTGAGGAGGACACAAAGAAATGGAAAAAATGTTCTATGCTCATGGATTGGAAGAAAAATTATTGTGAAAATGTCTATGCTACCTAAAGCAATCTACATGTTTAATGCAATCCCTATCAAAGTACCATCCATTTTTTTCCAAAGAAATGGAACAAATAATCTTAAAATTTATATGGAAACAGCAAAGACCCTGCATAGCCAGAGGAATGTTGAAAAAGAAAGCCAAAGTTGGTGGCATCCCAATTCCAGACTTCAAGCTCTATTTCAAGGCTGTAATCATCAAGACAGTATGGTGCTGGCACAAAAACAGACAATAGGTCAATGGAACAGAACAGAGAGCCAAGAAATAGATCCTCAAGTCTATGGTAAACTAATCTTCAACAAAGCAGGAAAGAATGTCCAATGGAAAAAAAGATAGTCTCTTCAACAAATGGTGTTGGGAAAATTGGACAGCCACATGCAGAAAAATGAAATTGGACCATTTCCTTACACCACACACTAAAATAGACTCCAAATGGATGAAAAACTTCAATGTGAGAAAGGAATCCATCAAAAACCTTGAGGAGAATACAGGCAGCAATCTCTTCAACCTCAGCCGCAGCAACTTCTTCCTAGGAACATCACCAAAGGCAAGGGAAACAAGGGCAAAAATGAACTACTGGGACTTCATCAAGATCAAAAGCTTTTGCACAGCAAAGGAAACAGTAAAAAAAAAAAAAAGACAACTGACAGAATGGGAGAAGATATTTGCAAATGACATATCAGCTAGTATCCCAAATCTATAAAGAACTTATCAAACTCAACACCTAAAGAACAAATTATCCTCAAGAAATGGGCAGAGGACATGGACAGACATTTCTGGAAAGAAGACAGCCAGAGGGCAAACAGACATATGGAAAATGCTCCATATCACTCAGCATCAGGGAAATACAAATCAAACCTACAATGAGATACCACCTCACACCAGTCAGAATGGCTAAAATTAACAAGTCAGGGAATGACAGATGTTGGTGAGGATGAGGAGAAAGGGGAACCCTCCTACAAGGGTATGCAAGCTGGTGCAACCACTCCGGAAAACAGCATGGAAGTTCCTCAAAAAGTTGAAAATAGAGCTACCCTATGACACAGCAATTGTATTACTGGGTATTTACCCTAAAGATACAAATGTTGTGATACAAAGGGACATATGCACCCGAATGTTTATAACAGCAATGTCCACAATAGCCAAACTATGGTAAGAACCTAGATGTCCATCAACAGATGAATGGATAAAGAAGAAGTGGTATATATATATATATATATATACATATATATATATATATAATTATATATATACATATATATATATAATTGAATACTATGCAGCCATCAAAAGAAATGAAATCTTGACTTTTGCAACGACATGAAGGAACTAGAAGGTATTATGCTAAGCAAAATAAGTCAATCAGAGAAAGGCAATTATTATATGATCTCCCTGATATGAGGAATTTAAGAGACAATGTGGGGGGATTTGGGGAATAGGGAAGGAAAAAACAGAAACAAGATGGGATTGGGAGGGAGGCAAACCATAAGGGACTCTTAATCTTACAAAACAAACAGGGTTGCCAGGGGGGAATGGGGTAGGGAGAGGGTGGTTGGGTTATGGACATTGGGGAGTATATGTGCTATGGTGAGTGCTGTGAAGTGTGTAAGCCTGACAATTCACAGACCTGGACCCCTGGGGCTAATAATACATTATATGTTAATTAAATATTAAAATAATAATAATAATAATAATTTCCATAATGATTTTAAATAAAACTAAACTTCTTATTTTACAGATAAAATGACCATAATTATAAAATATAAATGGTAGAATTATCTGTATGTGTTGCATTAAAATAATTAAGGTGATTCATTTAGGACATATGATGCCATTTCCTATCAGAAGAATACCTTGTGGTATTTCTATCATTTTTGTTCTTTTTAAGTGGCTCTTGAAAACCATTAAAAAAAAAACCTCCTTTTTGAGTTTTATTTACTAACTTGTGGACAATGCTTAATAACCAGGTCTATTGAACAGATAGATGAAAAAGCCCACCTTGCCAATGAAGATCTACATTTCAGAGATTTTCCTTCTTTGAATTCTGTATGTCTTTGTCATGTTCATAGTGCTTTTAAAGGATATATAATTCACTACTGTTCTTCTGAGGTTTAAAATATAGGCAGTAGTTATCAACCCATTGATTTATTTTTCCTTTCAGTATATGGACATTTGAATTGCTCATTTTAGGTTTTGGTTTTACACTTAAAGAAAGTAGTAATCACTGTTATAATGCACAAAGTATGCCGCCTCTTCAGTATGTTTCTAAATAAGAGAAAAAAAGAAATATCCTTTAGGCCTGGGAAGCTAAGTTGGCATGAAACTATAGCCAGAGGACAAGGTATAAAAGTAAATAATTAAGTAAACACAATATAACACTGGGATCATTTATTTTTGTAAATCTTTCTGAGACTAACTATGCAATGCATTATTATTATACAACTTTTTAAGTTCAAATTGGTACTCTGCAATGCTTAGACAATCAGCTGTGACTACTAGATTTACAAACAGCAGGGTTGTTCGCAGTGATATTTTTAATTTTACTCAATCTCAAAGGAAAAAATTAATTACTTAAGTCTGACTGAATAGAAAGTAAGTGAACATATTGTTAGACTTGGAAAATTTGCAACCAGACTTAACACTGTATTGCTCTGTGGTTGAGAATTTATTCCATGAGTAGTGATGTTCACACCCTCTTAATGCCAGTAGAGGAAAAATGGCCCTCACCTGTAATTTAAGTTGTTCTTTTTCTTACTATGAAAACATAAATTAGGAAACAAAGAATGATTTTTTTATTGTGAATATCATATATAGTAGAAAATTACCTATAATATAACGTGCTAATTAGGAATGAAATGAATGAAATGGCATAATGATTTTTTTTGTATTTTTTAAAAAATATTTTATTTATTTATTTCACAAAGAAAGAGAGAGTGCAAGCAGGAGGAGTGTGGGCAGAGGGAGAGGTAGAAGCAGGCATCCGACTGAGCAAGGAGCCCAACATGGCAGGGCTTGATCCCAGTGTCCTGGGATCATGACCGGAGCCAAAGGCAGACACTTAACCAACTGAGTCACCCAGGTTCCCTGGCATTATTATTTTTTTGTACACAAATTAAAGTTGCATAAGTGAAGTTGAGTGGAAGCCACAATATTGACAATAACAAAACTTACCAATCAATAATGCATTCAAATTATTCACTAATATTCATCAAGCAAGGCATGTGGGTTAATGGGAGGGGGAGTATTATAATATGAAAATTAAAACTATTACGTAGAGAACTGAACTTCTTAAAATATTATCTATTTTACAATTTGAATCAGCATGGACAACTCCAGTCAGCGAGAAGAGAACTACCAAACCATTTCTTTTATTTATTGTCAACTGAGAAAAGGAGGTAGAACTGAAAAAGAACAAAGATATTTATTTTAGGATCTTTGAATTACAATTCAGAGGCACAGATTCCAGAGTAGTAGAAAGGGGTACTGTTCATATGTAGAGAAGTAAGGGTTTTTGTAAGAAAAAAAAAAGGGGGGATAATTACATGACTGAGATAAGAAATGAAGAGAAATTAACTGTTAATTTGGTGCTAACCAGTTGAACTGCTTTTGATTTCTATCTAATTTGTTATTTTATTGTTGCTATCAAACTATTCCTGGTATTAATTTGTTAACTCTTCTGTCTTTATGAAATTTATATCAACAGTTTTATGGTCCTAATGTCAATTATTCTGTTGAATTTTATGAGCAACTGCTTGTAAAACAATTATCACTCCTGGCTTAGTTGAAGAGTTCATTGGTTAGAAAGGAAAATGAAATCTCTTATGTCCAGAAACCTTATATATTCTACTATGATGATTTTCTAATAGAATACCAAAAATAATTTATTGAATTTTTATATGTTTAATATAATTCATGTGACATGAGAATTTCAACATTTATAGAAATCATGTTTTTTGAATTTGCATATCAATTAAGAGACATTAGAGATAGACTATAGTAGTAATTAAGTGATATTTTACTTGTACCTGTCTTACCAGTTCATGGGCTATTAAAATAATATTTTTAGAAACTGAAGTAAAAAGAATAGTATAAATTAAAAAAGAACAGAAAGTAGATAAAAGTTTTTTAAAAGATTTTTTAATATATTTTAGAAGGAGAGAGCATAGAGGGGAGGAGCAAAAGGAAAGGGTGAAAAAGAATCTCAAGAAGACTTCCCACAGAGTGCAGACCCCAATGCAGAACTTGATTCCATGATCCTGAGATCATGACCTGAGCTGAAATCAAGAGCCGGACACTTAACCAACTGAGCCATCAAGGCAGCCCACAAACTTTTTAAAATATTCAGCATATTTGAATTTTCTTGGGCAGTTTTATGTTATATTTGAAACTTAGGAAAAAAAAAAAGAAGTACATATTCTGTCTGAATAAAACTTATACCACTTTTTTTTGCTTGAAATTTAGATGCTGAATTTTAATGAAAATATATGAACATTAATTATTAACTTGTAAGAAAGATATGATTCTATAATACAAATGTCATTGTTAGACCTAAGGGGAATATGGTGGGGAAAGAAGACTCTAAGCTCACCTCAATCCATGAATACAACTAGATAACACCCACTTCAGTGTAAATAACCCAAATATGACCCGAAGACTAACAGAAGATTCCCCACAGTTAAATGTGGAGAAGGAGTTACATCAAAGAAGGTAGGAAAAGCAGAGATGCAGAATGGACCTGCAAGACTCTGCAGGAGGGAGGGATGGTAGATGCACAGAGAGGAGAAAGGAGCAGATCCCCATGTCAGGCATTCTAGGAATGGGAGACCATATGAGGAAGAAGAACCCCATAACACTTGGCTTTGAAAACCAAAAGGGCTGAATTTCATGAGTTCTTACAATCAATAGGGCTTAATACCTGGAATTTTAGAAATCAGTGTGCTTGGCTCTGGGAAATCCAGGAGGGTGATAGGAAACTGAGTCCCTCACCCTTAAATAGATAGACAACAAACAGCCCCATGAAGATACTGCATAGAAGCAGCAGTTTTGAAAAACACCTGGGGTAGATAGGGCGGATATTTGTTTACTAATCTCAGAACATGTGCTGGAGGGGCAGGGATTGTTGGGAAACTTCTCTAGGAACAGGGGAGCCTGAATGTGCCATTTCCCTCCCCCTACCTCCTAGCCTGGATACAGGGACACCTACAGGACTAGCACTGCACAAATACTGGTTACCTCACTTGCTAACAGTGCACTCTACCTAGGCATTCTTCTCCAGACATGCCCCCTACAACCAGTCTTGGCTCCAGGTCTCTTCCCACAGCAGAACTGCTCAAACATTGCTAATACTGTTCATCTCACCCCTGTGTACTTCTATGGATCTGCCCCCTTGATCTTGCCAGCTACAAGAACCCTCCTGGACCAGCATCACAGACCTTGCTAGCAGCACAAGCCTGTCCCTGTGTTCTTCTGTAGATATGCCCCTTCCATCCTGGCCTAAGCAGGAGTTTTTCCTGGGTGACTGCCAGCTCCCTCCTGCAGTGGATCACCATAGACCTTCTTGGCACCTACGGACCAACCCCATGTTCGCCTTCAGACTTGTCCTCTCCAATATGCCCTCAGTCAACCCACCCAAAATGGTGTCACAACCTGATAGTGTGCAAGCAATCCTTACAGAAGCCAGCACCACTCCAAAGTGACTACTGCTTCAGGGAGAGGGCAAAGATAACCACACAGACAAACAGTCTGATTGCAGCCCCAGTAGTATGCTGGGACAGACATCTGGTCTGAATACAGGTCCTACCCATCAATGAAAGCCTCTAGGGGACAAAACATGAACAGCACCTGGCAATTTGTTTCCACTGCATCTCGGATAAATGACTGGTCTGACTCAACTTAAGCCCATGGCAGCCCCCAGACTGGCCCACTAACAAACTGAGACCAAACTCTACCCACAATATGCCAATAGAGCCATGCAGATGATTGGACAGAATGCAAAAATGGCTCAGTCACAATAGTAGAGTACCAGCAATACATATAGAAGACACCCCTGAAGTATGAGGTTCTGGTGAACAAGGGATACTGGACTGCAGGGCACTCCAGGAACTCTTCTTCATATGACTACTACTTTCAGGAGCAGGAGGAAAAGGTGACTTTCCTAACACATAGAAACAAGAATGTTAACAAAATGAGGAGACAAAGGAATATGTCACAAAGGAAAGAATAGGACAAAGTAAGGGCAAGAGACCTAAGCAAAATCAAGAAGAGTAATATGCTTGATAGAGAATTTAAAATAATGATCACAGATTGTAGGCAGCCACAGACACAGCTAGAGGCGAGGGATCAAACCAGGCCCTGACTCGTGCCTCCTGAATATCAGTTGAGTTGCGCTTGAGAAAAAGCCTGAGCTGACTCATGCCTCCTGAATATCAGTTGAGCTGCACTTGAGAAAGAGCCTGAGCTATGACCCTAAGACTCGCTGACGTGACTGCCTACATGTATTAAGAGGCAAAACTGGGTTGTACATTTAACTGTTACAAGATTTCCCTGTACTTGCACGGATTATAAATTGCACCATTGTAAGCTCATGAATTGCTAGTTAAAGATTAGCTAAGTAGACAAAAGTTACTGGTGTCACAAGATCCACTACCAGCACTTGGGAAATGGGTTCTGTACAAGCTTAAGGGGTTTCATGTGAATATTACGTGTGTATGAGCAATCAACCGAAAATAGATACTTCCTCATTAATTGTTTCTGTTAACTATATAATGCCTCACAGCCTTGAATAAAATTGGTACTGCTTGGACATTATCCACTGTGTCCCTCCTGTCCTCATTTCTTTACAAGTCTTATTCTCTCTCCATTCTCTTACTCTCTTGACCCTGCTCGTGTCGTCCCACTGGCTGCGACAACAGATACTCCCTGGAATTGAGAAAAGAGAAAAAAAAATAGTCAAGGGATTCACAAAGTTAAGGATGTGAAGTGTGACACTGTATACCTAACATGTGGAGGGGAGGGAAGTAAGAATGAGTTCAACCATAAATGATTATCAACTTAATGTATACTACTATATGGGTGCCTGGGTGGCTAAGTTGGTTAATCATACAACTCTTGGTTTTGGCTTAGGTCATGATCTCACAGTTGTGGGGTCAAGTCCCACTTTGGACTCTACTCAGCATGGAAACTGCTTCAGATTTTCTCTCTCTCTCAAATAAATAAATAAAATCTTTAAAAATATAGAATATACAAATATAAAATATATAGTGTATATATATATGTGTGTGTGTGTGTGTGTATATATATATATATATATATATATATATATATATAATAGAAGATGTTATATACAAAGTTAATGTAACCATAAAGTAAAAATACGAAATAGATATACAAAAAGTAAAGAGAAAGGAATCCAAGTATATCACTAAAGAAAGCCAGCAAACCATGAGAAAAGAGAACAAGAGAAGAAAGGAACAGAAAAGGACTCAAAAACAACCATAAAATAAGTAATAAAATGACAAGGAGTACATATATATCAATAATTACCTTGAATGTAAATGGACTAAGAACTGCTGTCAAAAGACATAGGGGGACAAAATTGATTAAAAAAAAAAAAAAAGCAAGACCCATCTATGTGCTACCTATAAGAGACTCATTTCAGACCTAAAGACAAGCAGATTGAAACAGAAGTAACAGAAAAGCATTTATCATACAAATTGAGGTGAAAAGAAAGCCAAAGTAGTAATAATTAGATAAAATAGACTTTGAAACAAATACAGTAGTAACAAAGGACAAAGAAGTACACTATATAATCATAAAGGAAATGATCCAACAAGAAGATAATGATTATAAATATTTATGCACCCAAATACATAAAGGTTCTATTAACACACATAAAGGAACTAATTGATAATAAATCAATAATAGTAGGGGACTTTAACACACCATTGACATCAATGAATACATCATCCACTCAGAAAATCAACAAGGAAATTGTCTTTTAATGACACATTGTACCAGATTGATCTAACAGATATTTTCAGAACATTCCATCCTAAAAGCAGAGTACAGATTCTTTTCAGGTGCACATAAAGCATTCTCCAGAATAGATCACATATTAGGCCACAAAGCAAGTTTCAACAAACTCGAAAAGATTGAAATCATACCATGCATTTTTTCCAACCACAATACAATGAAACTAGAAATTAACCACAAGAAAAAATCTGGCAAGAACACAAAGACACAGAGGTTAAATAGCAATGACTGGGTCATCCAAGAAATTGAAGATGAAATTAAAAAAAAAAAAAAAAAAGATGGAGACAAATGAAAATGAAAACACAATGGTCCAATATTTAGGTGGTAGCAAAAGTTGTTCTAAGAGTAAAGTTTAGAATACAGGCCTGTCTCAAGAACCAAGAGATATATCACATAAACAACTTCACTTTACACTTACAGGAACTAAGAAAGAACAAACAGAACCCCAAACCAGCATAAAAAAGAAAATAATAAAGTTTAGAGCAGAAATACACAAAATAGGGGGTCTGGGTGGCTCAGTCAGTTAAGTAACTGCCTTCATTTCAGGTCATAATCCCAGGGTTTTGGGATTGAGCCCTGTATTGGGAGCCTGCTTCTCCCACTCCCTTTGCCTGCTGCTCCCCCTGTTTGTGTTCTCTCTCTCTCTTTGTCAAGTAAATAAATAAAGTATTTTGAAAAAAGAAATTAAATAGAAAGAAAAAAGCAATTGAAAACAAGCAAACAAAGCCAACAGATTGATGAAACCAGAAGCTTGTTCTTTAAAAAGATCAACAAAATTTATAAACTTTTCTTAGACCCAACATGAAGAGAGAGAAAGAAAAAGAGAGGGAAAGAGAGGGGACTCATACAAAATCAGAAAGAGGAGAAGTAACAACCAACACCATAAAAATACAAAGAATTATAAGAGAATATTATGAAAAATTATATGACAACAAATTGAACAACCTAGAAGAAATGAGTAAATTCCTAGAAACATATAACTTTCCAAAACTGAAACAGGAAGAAATAGAAGTATTTGAATTGACTGATTATCAGCAATGAATTGAATCAGTAATCAAAATCTCCCAACAAACTAAAGTCCAGGACCTGACAGCTTCACGGGTGAATGCTACCAAACATTTAAAGAATAATTAATTCTTCTTCTGAAATTATTCTTTTGAAATTATTCCAAAAAACAGAAAAGGAAGGAAAGCTTCCAATTCATTCTATGAGGCTAGCATTACCCTGAATCGAAAACCAAATAAAGACACTATTAAAAGAGAGAGAGAGAGAGAGAGAAATACAGACTAATACCTCTGATGAACAAAGATGAACAAAATCCTCAATAAAATTGTAGCAAATTGAAACACACAATACATTAAAAAACCCATTAACCATTATCAAGTGGAATTTATTCCTGGAATGCAAGGTGGTTCAATATTCAGAAATTCATTAACATGATACATCACATCAAGAAGAGAAAGGATAAAAAATAATAAAAACTAAATTTAAAGGAAGAAAAAAAGAAAAGAAAGGTTAAAAAAAACCCCATATGATAATTTCAATACATACAGAAAAAAGTATTTGACAGAGTGCAACATCCATTCCTGATAAAAACCCTTAATACAGATTTAGAGGTAACATACCTTAACATATAATACAAGCCATATATGAAAACTTACAGCTAATATTATATTCAATGGTTAAAAACTGATAGCTTTTTCCTTAAGACAGGAAAAATAGGAAAATCCACTCTCACCACTTTCATTCACCATAGTCCTGGAATTTCTAGCTATAGGAATGAGACTACCAAAGGAAGTAAAAGACATCCAAATTAGATGAAGTAAAGAAAGAAGTAAAACTTTCACTATTTGTGGATGATATGATACTATGTATATATGATACATGATATGATACTATATATAGAAAACCCTAAAAACTCTACCAAAAAACTATAACATTGATAAATGAATTCAGTAAGGTCATAGGATACAAAATCAATGTATAGAAGTCTGTTGCATTTCTATATACTAATACGAAGTAGCAGAAAGAGAAATTAAGAAAACAATTTTATTTCCAATTGCACCAAAAAAAAGATAGCATCTAAGAATAAACTTAACCAAATCCATGAATGACCTGTATTCTGAAAACTATAAAATATTGATAAAAGACATTAAAAATAACACAAATGGAAAGATATTTCATACTCATGGGTAGGAAGAACAAATACTGTTAAAATGTACATGCTTCCCAAAGCAATCCACAGATTTAATACAATCTCTGTCAAAATGCTAACAACTCTTTTCACAGAACTAGAAGAAATAATCCTAAAATTTGTATAGAATCACAGAAGACCTGAGTAGCCAAAGCAATCTTGAAAAAGAAGAACAAAACTGGAGGTGTCACAATCCCAGATTTCAAGATATACTATAAAGCCGTGGTAATCAAAACAGTATGGTACTGGTACAAACACACACACACACACACACACACACACACACACACACACACAAAGCCCTTATTGAACAATAGAACAAAGTAGCACAGAAACAAGCCCACAATTATATGGTCAATTAATCTTTGACAAAGGAGGCAGGAATATGCAATGGGAAAAAGTCTCTTCAATAAATGGAAAACTGGACAGCTACATTCAAAAGAATGAAACTGGGTCATTTTTTCACAACATGCACAAAAATAAGTTAAAAATGAATTAAAAATAAGACCTAATGTGAGACATATAGCCATAAAAATCCTAGGAGAGCACAAGCAGTAATTTCTCTGACATTGGTCACAGAAACATTTTTCTAGATATGACTCCCAAAACATGGGAAACAAAAGCAAAAATAACTATTGGGACTACATGAAAATAAAAAGCTTCTGCATAGCAAAGGAAATAATCAACCAAACTAGAAGACAACATGCTGAATGGGAGAAGATATTTGTGAATAGCATGTCTGGCAAAGGATTAATATCTAAATATACAAAGAACTTATGCTACTCAACACCTAAAAAAACCCAAATAATCCAATTAAAATAGGCAGAAGACAAAAACAGACATTTCTTCAAAGAAGATATGCAGATGGTCAAGAGACATGTGAAAATATGCTCAAAATTACTCATCAAGGAAATGTAAATAAAAAGCACAATGTGATATCACTTCACAACTATCAGATGTCTAAAATAAAAGGATGTGACAAGGATGTGGAGAAAAAGGACATTGTGCACTGTTGGTGGGAAGGCAGATTGGTGCAGCCACTGTGAAAAACAGTATGGAGTTTCCTCAAAAAAATTAAAAATAGAATTTCCATATGATCCAGTAATTCCACTGCTGGGTATTTACTCAAACAACACAAAAACACTAATTTGAAAAGAAACATGTTGCCCTATGTTTATTGTGGAATTATTTATAACAGCCAAATTATGGAACCAACCCCAAGGTCCATACTTGGATGAACAGATAAAGAAGATGTATACACACATAATGGAATGTTATTCAGTCATAGAAAAAAATAAAATCTTGTCATCTGCTACAGCATGGAAGGATCTAGAAAGAATAATGCTAAATGATATAAGTCAGACAAATATATATTTCATTCATATGTGTAGTTTAAGAAACAAAACAAAGAAAATAAGAGACAAACAGAAAAATAGACTCCTTTTTAAGATTTTAATTATTTATTTGACTGAGAGAGAGCACAAGCAGGGAGAGCAGTAGAGGGAGAGGGAGAAACAGAATCCCCAATGGGCAGGGAATCAAAAGTGGGGCTCTATCCAAGGACCCAGGGATCATGACCTGAGCCTAAGGTAGATGTTTAACTGACTGAGCCACCCAGGCATCCCTGAAAAATAGACTCTTAACTATAGAGAACAAACTGATGGTTACTGGATGGATGAAATAGGTGAAGGACATTAAGAGTATACTTATCGTGATGAGCACTGAGTAATATATAGAATTATTGAATCACTATATTGTACACCTGTAACTAAAATGCCACTATGTGCTAAAAAAATAAAAGGCATAAAAAATGTTGGTTTTATTGTCACAGTTCATTCTCAAGTGAGAAGAGAGCAGTGATCATTCTGGTATGATAAACAGGCATTAAATATTGCTTTATTTAGCAACTAACTTATCTCTTTTAAACTGTATGTCATTAAGAAATAAAGTAGCTTATGTCATTGGTAAAATTTCATATTGTAATTGTGGCAGGCTATATAATAGTCCTCCAAAGTTGTCCCTGTCCTATCTCCAGAACCTGTGAATGTCACATAATATGTTACATAATATGGCAGAGGGACTTTGCAGATGTGACTAAGCTAAAGGTCTTCAGATGACTAAGCTAAAGGTCCTCAGATGGGAGACTATCAGCCCACTGGGTCCTAAATGTTATCAACAGTGTCCTTATAATAGGACACCAGGAGGGCCAATGAAAGAGAAGGCAATGTGCCAATGGAAGTAGAGATAGAGTCATGTGAGCAGGAGTCAAGGAAGAGCAGTAGTTTCTAAAATCTGGAAGAGTCAAGGGATAGATTCTCCCCTGAAACCCCCAGAAGGAACCAAACCTGCCGACATCTTGAGTTTAGCACCTTATACTCATTTTGGGGTTCTAACCTCCAGAACTGTAATATAAATCACTGGGTTGTTTTAAACCACTAAATTTGGGGTGTAATTTGTTATAGAAGCAATAGACAACTAATCTAGAAAATAGATAGAATTTTAAATCCATTTGGTAATTTGCAAACAGCAACACATTTGTCTCCAAAAGCAACGTCTGGGATAATACTTGTGAAATATTTCTGACAGCTTTATATTACTAACTAATGCTAAGTAGTATTAAAAGCAATGATTTTGCTGATACAATTAACAGTAGTTAAAATGTTCACCTCAGTACACAACTCTAGGTGCACCATTTACATATTATTCTAAAAACGTCATGCTTTCTTGAATTGCATACTATGCTATTGTTTCAGAGGCTCATCATCCTACTTTCTTCACTCAGTATATTTAATATTTTAGTATCCCAAATCCTTGTACCAAGTTTTGTATTAATGTAGTGTCACACCAGTTACAAATACAAAAAATCTATTTCCTTGGATTAAATAATAAGGATATTTGTATCTATCAGAAGTTGGAAGACAGTAACTCAATATGTCATCAAGAACTCTTGATTCTTGCTTTCTCTCCTCTCTACTGACCACAATGACACCTAGATGCTATAACAGGGTTTTGTCATTATAATACAATTATCAATAATAAAATAGACTATAATTTTTCACTGTTCATGAACAGTACATAAAAAGGGTGAGGGCCTCACATATGAATGCAATAGAAGTCTCCTTAGCAATTTAACTTTGGTGACAAGAATGAGATACACATGAACAAACATGACCTTCAAAAGGAAAAGTGAGGAGTTTGTGCATCAATGTTATTAGATAGCAGATATGTTGAAAATTATTTGGTTGATTGAGAAATATGTGTTATGTTTTTCTACTCTGCTGCCCACTAAGGAAGAACTTGGGAGGCAGGTGAAGTCCAAGTAACAGAAGGTAAGGTTGAAGCAAGAAACCTGAATAGTGATTTCATTTTTTACTCTTTCTTTCCTCCAAGCAATAGGAAAAGGATCCAAGTGTTCTAAGAACTAGTGGGGCTTTGGTGAACCAAATTCACTTTTTTTCTTTTTTTAAGCAATACTCCTTTATTAGCTCACAGCTCTGTAACTCATGATGTATATTGAAGACCTATATTTTAATTTATTTTATTTTTATGTTTAAATTATTTTTATTTATTTTTTACTTAAATTCATCCATCATTAGTTTTTGGTATATTGTTCAATGATTCTTTTAAGAGCAGAGACATTTTCTCTGTGGCCCCTTATTCTTTGCTTTCTTTTATCCTAATCTCAGCAACTTTATTTACTTTTTTTAAAGATCTTTTTTTTTTTTTAATGTGTCAGGGAGAGAGAGAGGGAGAATACAAACAGGGGTAGCAGCAGAGGGAGAAGGAGAAGTAAGCTCCTTGCTGAGGAGAAAGCCAGATGTGGAGCTCTATCCCAGGATCCAGGACCATGACTGAGCTGAAGGCAGATGTTAAACCACCCAGCGCCCCCTCCTATTTTTCAAGAATTTATTTACTAATCTCAGCAACTTTAAGGATTAGGGGTGAGATCAAGGTCTACATCCAGGGACGATGGAAGACCACACACAATCCAGGTTTATTAGATATACTCTTGTATTAAATGCAGCTTTCTGATGAGCTCTTGTTAAACTGGATGCCTAAGTCATAAAACCCAGTGGCTCTCTTACTTGATGTCATTTTTTTTTTTATGATGTCGATTTTTTTAGTGGGCTAAATTAAAGTCTGTGGTTAGGAAGGCAGAGAAGGCCCAAAAAGTCATGCTTGTTGAATAGATGTGGTATAGTGAAGACTGTAGCCAGCCTATCCCCATTAGCATCTCAGCTCTACCTGAGAAAGTGGGAGTGTCTTTTTGAGGGAAGGAGGTGGTATGGCTGTAAGTTGGGATTTATCTTCAACTTCACTGTTTAAAGTAAAGCCAGAGATGCTGGCTTTTGGGGGATCCTTGACTCACAGGATTCCACCTAAATGCCAGAGCCTGGCTGACTGATATTTTTAGCTAATTTAACTCCATGATGTCTGCTGTAGCTGTTTTAGCTCAATATCAGGTATTCCAAACTGAAAGCCGGCATGGTCATTCTGTTCCATGGACAGAACTGAGACTCTGGGACTGAGGCAGATTAAGGATACCATACCATTTTTGGGAGTCATGGCTGTGGAAATAAATCATGTTGTGTCTGGGACAGTTCATGTAGTTATACTTGGGTAGCATCTGTTCTCAGACGAGACCAACTGAGATTGAGCTACTGAGTGTGTCTCTGTTTCTGAGAGAGAGGAAATAACTACAAGTCAGGTTTATGACTTTTGTCATAGTTGCTCTCTTTGTCTCTAGATTGGGAGGTGACCCTGCATGGAGGGTGCCCCCAACCTTTTTGGCACATTGACAACTTCAGACTTTCAACCTACTCTCTGGTCTACTTATTGGCTGAACTTGGCCATTCTTATGTTTTGCTTAAAGCTAATTAATGCCTGTGGTGCCTGGGTAGCTCAATTGGTTAAGCATCTGCCTTCAGCTCAGGTCATGATCCCAGGGACCACGGATCAAGCCCTTCATCAGGCTCTCTACTCAGCGGGGAGTCTGCTACTCCCCCTGCTTGTGCTCTCTCTCTATCTCTGTCAAATAATAAGTAAAATCTTAAAAATGAATAAATAAATAAACTCCAATTAGTGTCTTGTGTTTGGCTTTTTGGATGAATCATAGTTTAATAGTGATTTTTATGGCAGATGTTATTCAAAAATGAGCTGATAGGCTGACTTTACTCATCCTTTTTTCTCCTTGTCTGCCTTAGTAAACCAGTTTGTTGTTGTTTGATGTTTTCTAAAATGTAACTGTCCCCAGAAAGGGATATTTTCCCAAGTCTGATGCATAGGTAATAATCAGGGTAGTAGGAGATATTAAGGAGTTGTATTTTGAAACTTCAGAACTATACTCTGATCATCCCTGAGCATGATACCATTCTTTCTCTCAACAGCAACCCCAGGTCATCCTGGTTGGCACATCCTCAGGGTGGCAGCCTACACAAATGAGGACCTAGAGAATTCACACCCCTTTCTAGTTAAATTATGTGAAAAGCAAAACAAAACAAAACAAAAAACCTTTTGTCTTCTTGCATCAGGTGCTTCTGGATAAAGTTTGGATAAGAGTAAGAGATGATTGAAAAAAAAAAAAAAACAGATTGTGCTGGCTACCCTCAAGCAGTCCCTCTGTAACCACAAATTAGACTCTTATTCACACTAAACTGGGGCACCCATGTCTTACCAGAAGGCATCATGGGACTTGGTGGCAATTTGCACCTTCTGGCAACTTGCAACTTCTGACTAATGTATGTCCTATTTGGGAGACCTCAATGATTGTTTCCAAGGTACCATATTTGCTTCACGATTGCATTTCATTTTTTATTTATTATTAAATGTTTTATTATTGAAATATAGTTCACATACAGTGTTATATTAGTTTTGGGTGTACATTACAGTGATTTGACAATTCTAGATATTACTTAGTTCTTACCACAATAAGTATAGTCACAATCCATCACCATACAATGCTATTACAATATTATTGACTACACTCCTTATGCTGCTATTCATCTCCATGGCTTATTTATTTTGTAACTAGAAGTTTATATCTCTTAATCCCCATCACATATTTTGATGATTCCTCCCTTTCCTATGGCAACTAACTACTAGTTTGTTTTTGTATTGTTGTTTTTTTCTGTATTTATGAGTCTGTTTTTGTTTTTTTTGTGTGTGTGAGCATTTTCCTTTTTTTTTTAAATTCTACTTATTCTACTTAAATTCTACTTATAAATATGGCATTTGTATTTCAAACTTTGATTTATTTCACTCAGCATAATACCCTCAAGGTCCATACATGTTGTTGCAAATGGCAAGATCTCATTATTTTTATGACTGAGTAATATTCTATCATTCATATATATATATATATATATATATATATATATATATATGAATAAATGGTAATATGGTATGGTAATGAGAATATGGTAAAGAGAATGTGAATATATTCACATTCTCTTTACCCATTGATCTATCAATGGACAATTAGGTGAATTCTATATTTTGGCTATTTTAAATAATGCTGCAACTGGGGCGCCTGGGTGGCTCAGTGGTTAAAGCCTTTGCCTTTGGCTCAGGTCATGGTCCCAGGATCCTGGGATCGAGCCTCACATCGGACTCTCTGCTCAGCAGGGAGCCTGCCTCCTTCTCCTCCTCTCTCTCTCTGCCTGCCTCTCTGCCTACTTGTGATCTGTCTGTCAAATAAATAAAAAAAAATCTTAAAAAAAAATAATGCTGCAACAAACACAGGGTGCATATATCTCTTTGTATTAGCGTTTTTATTAAATAAAATGGGCAAATGCTTTGGGTTAATGCTCAGAGAGGAATTACTGAATCGTATGATATTTATATTTTCAAGTTTTTGAGGACACTCCATACTGTTTTCCACAGTGGTTGTACCAGTTAACATTCCCACCAACAGTACATGAATGTTCTCTTTCCTCTGCTTTTGTTATTTTGTTATTTGTTATTTCTTGTTTTGTTTTTTTTTGTTTGTTTTTTGCTTTTTTTTTTTTTAATACTAGCCATTCTGACTGTTGTAAAATGACTGTGGTAAGATGATTGTGACTTGCATTTCCTTGATGATAAGTGATGTTGAGCATCTTTTCATATGTTTGTTGGCCATCTGGATGTCTTGTTTGGAAAAATGCCTATTTAGGCTGTCCACCTATTTTTTAATTGGACTGTGTATGGGTGTGTGTGTGTGTGTGTGTGTGTGTGTGTTGATTTGTATAAGTTATTTATGTATTTTGGATATTAATCCTTTATCAGATATATCATTTGAAAATATCTTCTCCCATTTGGTATGTTGTCTTTTTGTTTTGTTGATGTTTTCCTTTGCCATGCAGAAGCTTTTAATTTTGGTGGTAATCCCAATAGTTTACTAGTTTTTTAGTTTCCCTTGCCTGAGGAGGCATACCCATAAATATGTTGCTAAGGCTAATGTCCAAGAGATAACTGCCTATGTTTTAATTTAAGATTTTTATGGTTTCAGGTCTCACATTTAGGTTTTTAATACATATTTTTTAAGATTTTTTTTTTAAGTAATCTCTACACCCAACATGGCATTCTAACCTACAACCTAAAGATCAAGAGTTGCTTGGTCCACCAACTGAGGCAGGCAGATACATAAGTCTTTAATCCATTTTGGGGTTTTATTTTGCTGTATGGTGAAAGAAAGTGGTTCAATTTCATCCTTTTGCACATAACCATCCAGTTTTTCTGGCACTGTTTATTGAAGGAATTGTCTTTTCTCCATTGTATATTCTTGCATCTGTTGTAGATTAATTAACCATATAATGGTTGTTTTATGTCTGGTTTCTCTATTTTTTTTTTTCTTTTTAAGGGGGAGGGGGCAGAGGGAGGGAAAATATTAAGCAGACTCCAAAGCCAGAATGGAGCTGAATATGGGGCTCAATCACACAACTATAAGATCATGACTTGAGCTGAAATTAAGAGTCAGTTAAGTGTCTGACTGAGTCAGCCAGGTACACCACTGGTGTGTCTATTCTGTTCTATTGATCTATGCATTTATTTTTGTGGCAATACCATACTGTTTTGGTTATAGCTTTGCAGTATACCTTGAAGTCTGGCACAGTGACCTCCAGATTTGTTTTTCTTTCTCTAGATTGCTTTGGTTTCTTGGGGTCATTTGTGGTTCCATACACAGTTTAGGATTGTTCTAGCTCTGTGAAAAATACTATTGGTATATTAATAGGGGTTACATTGCTTTGAGTAGTATGGGCATTTTAACAATATTAATTCTTCTGTCCCTTAGAATGATTTAACTTTCCATTTGTTTGTGTTGACTTTGATTTTTTAAATCAATATCTTATGGTTTTCAGAATACATGTCTTTTATCTCCTTGGTTAAATTCATTCCTATGTATTTGATTACTTCAGAAACAATTACAAATGGTTTGTTTTCTTAATTTCTCTTTCTGCTACTATGTTATTAGTGTATAGAATCACAACAAATTTCTGTATATTAATTTTGTATTTTGAAATTTTACTAAATTCACTTAATATTTCTAATAGTTTTTTGGTGGAGTCTTTAGGGTTTACTATTATGACATCATCTTATCTGCAAATAGTGACAGTTTTACTTTGTCCTTACCAATTTGGATGCTTTTTTTTCCTCTTGTTTGATTGCTGTAGCTAAGACTCCCACTATTATGCTAAATAAAAGTGGTGACAGTGGAAATACTTATCTCATTCTTTATCTTAGAGAAAAAGTTTTTAGTTTTTCACCATTGAGTATGACATTCTTTGGGTTTTTTCATATATGGCCTTTATTATGTTGAGGTATACTTCCTCTAAACCAATTTTGTGTAGAGTTTTTATCATGAATGGATATTATATTTTGTCAAATGCTTTTCCTGCAACTAATAAGATGATCATATGGCGTTCATCCTTCCTCTTGTTAATGTGATGTGTCATACTGATTGATTTGTGAATACTGAGCCACCCTCGCAACTCTGGAATAATCACACTTATATGATGTATGATCTTTTTTTTTATACATCACATTCAGACACACAGACACACATGCACACACACACACTATCTGTCACATAGGCTGTTATCTTAGACTTTTGACGGTTTCAAATTTAACAAGTCTAACTGAAAGCCAGTTGAATAATTTACAAAATCAGCAGTATTTTTAAAATTTCACACATTCTGTATTTTTTTAACTGTGTCTTGTCCATTACTACAAGTTGAAGTATGATAATTCTAGTCCAAGTTTTGGAAGTTCTTGATGCAGCTACATTTTAAAATGATCAAAGTTAATTAATATAGGGAAACATAAGGGGGTTTACACCTTTTAAATGGCCTTAAATTAAAAATCTCATTACAAAAATGTATTTTAATAATGGTTTTATATCTTTTTATTGAATTTTGTTCTATAGGGATGCTCGGGTGGCTCAATCAGTTAAGCATTGGCCTTCAGCTCAGGTCATGATCCCAGAGTCCTGAGATCTAGTCCCACATCTGGTTCCTTGCTCATCAGGCTGCCTGCTTCTCCCTTTGCCAGCAGTTTCCCATGCTTGTGCTCGATCTCTCTCTCTCTCTGACAAATAAATGAATAAAAGCTTTCCAAAAAAATGTTGCCTTTTATGGGCATAAATAATTTTTATTTATATGTCTTCCTGAATTAGGATCTCCAAAGCATCATCATAAACTTTATCTGAACATGATTTTTAAAAATATCCTTGGTATCATGATGCCATATAGTTTTTAAAAAAACAAATTTTATTGGTGATTTTAAGATAATGAAAAATGTGCATAATTTCAATGGATTCTTATCTTAACTTTTTTTTTACTTCTAAATTAATTTTTGAGGTTTAATTCTGACTTCAGTGTACTTATGTGAGATGTAAATATATTTTATTTATAGATACTTTACAGTTTGGTTTATCTTGGGCTACTTTCTGAAAACAATCAGTAAAATAATGACAATGAGCTCTTTAGTAGTGACAGCTGGTTTGTAAACTGACAGTCATAAGCTGATAAACAAAAATTATTAGTTAATACTAGCAACATTAAGTCTATTAGTTACTAGGCTTAGTAACATTATCTAAAGTCACAGAGTCAAAATTAAGGGAGAGAGATTACATTGATTGAATTCTACATGATTTAATTTGATAATGAAAGAAAAAAAATATGAGTGCATCTTAACAAACTCCCTTAATAACATCATCTTCATTTATACATATATATATATATATATATATGTATAAATGACTTTCTTGTTTTCTTTCTTTCTATTCTCCTATTCAACAAAGTTGTTTCTGTCAATATGTAATTGGCCTGCTATTGTTTTTTGTCATCATTGTTAAGGAATGAATGTTTGTGTCCTCCCCACATTTATATGTTGAAGCCCTAACCCCCACTGTGATAGGTTGGCCTCATTGCGGGGTTAAAGAGGAAGAGAGACCCAATCTTTCTCTCTCTTCATATAGGCACTCTTTCTCTCTCTTCATATAGGCACAAAGAGTTTGTAAAAAATAAATAAATAAAATAAAATGACCGCTGCCTATAAGCCAAAAGAAGAGATCTCTGAATGAAATCTACCTTACTATCATCTTGACCTTGGACTTCCAGCTTCTAGAATGGTGAGAAATAAATTTCTATCATTTAAGTTACTTAAGTCTATGGTATTTTATCATGATAATACAAGTAGACTAAGACAATCATCTTTTGTCCTAATCTCATATTCTGCAATCTTTCCCTCTATAGTGATGACATCTGTTCCAAATAAGAGTAGTATCAGTTCACAATATCTAGACAAATATTTTCATATGGGTGGTATTTATCACTAACTCAGTTTATATTACTTTGCTCAGATCAAAAAGTTAATAATTCAATGACAAAATTGATTCATGGTCCTAATAATTTTGTGGAATTAAATGTATTTTCACTATTGAGAAAATATTTGCTTCAGTGCCCTAGCTTCTTGTTTCAAAATAGCAAGTTTCTAAAATTATAGCAGCTATAAATTCTTTTGAAGTGTTTTGGGAAATTTACTTCTTTATTGTAGTTAATGCTGTTAAAACAAAGAAAGAACGAAGAGCCATTAATTCATGGAAACAAGAATATTTTGTTTCATTTTGCTTTTTCACTTTTTTTGTTTTCATGAATTAACATTGCGTTATCATTTGTTTATTTGTTAAAAAGCCAGTCCTTTATTTTAATTATTTTTGAGATTTTTATTCATTTATTTATTTATTTTTTAAAGATTTTATTTATTTATTTGTCAGAGAGAGAGAGAGAGAGCACACAGGCAGAGTGGCAGGCAGAGGCAGAGAGAGAAGCAGGCTCCCTGCTGAGAAAGGAGCCCCATGTGGGACTCGATCCCAGGACCCTGGGATCATGACCTGAGCCAAAGGCAGCTGCCTAACCGACTGAACCACCCAGGCATCCCTTTTTTTTTTTTAAGTTATTTTTGAGATTTTTAAAAAGATTTTTTTTATTTGTCAGAAAGAGTGAGAGAAAGAGAGCTCAAGCAGGGGGAGGGGCAGAAAGAGGGACAAGCAGACTACTGCTGAGCAAGGAGCCTGATAAGGGACTTGAATCCAGGACCCTGGGATCACGAACTGGGCTGAAGGCAGATGCTTAACTGACTGAACCCAGAGGCATCCCTATTTTTGAGATTCTTAAATTCTTCTTTCACTTAACTTACATGAAAGAAATAGGTGGCCAGTGGGTTTTCATTCTTCATGGAACCATACACAGACTTTTATCCCTCTAGAGATGCTTACTGAGTGACTGGATAGAGGAAATTCATCTTGTGAAAATAAGTTTCCCAAATTATACTTTTTTTTTCATAGGATACTCTGAAGAAGAAACATGCAACACTTATTGATTTTTAGCTAAATATTTTATCATAATATACAAAGTTAGTATGTTTTGAGGGGATTAAAACAATTACCTAAATTAAACTATTGGTGTGTAGGAACAGAGAACAAATAATTATAAAATATTTTTTAATGTATTATGTTGTTAATTATCAAACATTATGCTCTTTGATTTAAATACAAATTTGAAGATAAACTTTTGTGGGTTTTTTTATGTGTATAATATATTAGTTTCCTTTATTCTCATTCAACAGAAGCTAAAATGACTAATATCTCAATTACTTTCATCATAATTCATTTTGGAACCTACATATATCATAATTCTTTTTAAATTTAGACACAGAAATTTCTCTAATGGGTTGATATTTAATTTTTTGTCGTGTGTTGGCTTCAAACTACTGTTAGACTATTCAATAATAGATAAATAGTGTTTTCGATGCCAGTCATTTCCTAGTGTCAATTTTTTAGACATGAAATATTTGTTTTCCTTATTCTAAAGGATATATAGATTTAGTTATGCATGTTTACATTTATTAAAATGTTGTAGACAAAAGAAAATCATCAGTATAATCCAGTTTTTGACAACTTTATCACATATTAAAAAACAGATTTAGATTTATACACTTTTCAAAGTATAGAAAGCTTGAGCTCACTGAGCCTAGGCCATTTACAGTGACTTTATTCTATTTTGTAATAATTACTTTGGTATTAACACTAAGGAAATATTACAATAGAGTAGCTGTAAATCTAACACAGGCCTCTTATGATGATTAATACCTTGGATCCTCTGTCTTTCTATTGAAGCCATAGACAACAAAATTCTGGATGAATATAAATTAAATAAATTTATTAGTGAAAGTCAATTGACTCTACAACAAATACAACCTTGCTACCAACCACACACCCTTAAAAGGAGAGGACTGTGTTCATTGAGGGAATATAGGGATACATATGTGAGGATAAAGAAATTAAGACATTTCTCACTGTTTCTGAACTTTGGGTAAATGTGGAAAACTGTGTAGATATAAGATTATGAGAAGAGATGAGGCTACTGGGCCTTACAAATCTCAAAATTATCTAGCAAATGCTTCTTTCTAGAGTTTCACCTTCATGGATGAATATTGTCACAGAAGACAAATTGCACTACACAGAAGGGCACAGCATAATAGAAGAGTTTCAGATAGCCAGTGCAGAGGGGTCTGAAGGACTTAGATTCCATCTTGAAAATACCAAATGTTCTAGATCAGACTTGACCATGAGGGACAGTGGTTATGTACAGATACCGTATTTTGAGTCTTTTTAGGTAAACATATTGAAGAGAGCTGTTAAGCCAGTAGATGTAATAGCACATACTCCACTGTAAAAATCTCTATCAACAGGCCCAAAACATCCTCCACATTTATCTGTGGGAAACAGAAAATAGACAGGAACCCTCATCAAATGAGTAGTTTAAAAAGACAAAAACAAGTGATATATGCTTGCAATAGAAGATGAGAATGTATCAGAAAATGAGAAAACACAAAATGGAAACAATAGCTTAATATTTCAAAATAATCTCAAAGGAAAACACTTAACATGAATAGAAAATATTATAAGGGGTATAGATAGCCAAAATCCACATACCTGTCACATAAACAGTGATCAAAATTTATTAAAATTACAGAAGACTTGAAAAACTTAATTATTAAATACATATGAAACCCTAAAATCACAATAATGAAAACATATTTTCATGTGCTATGGGGCATTCAGTATATTTAATCACATATAAAGTAATAAATAAAAATTAAATATGTTAAAAATATAATTTAAAATTTAAACATTATTGGCAATAACAATTTTCTTTCATGGGAGATTTATAAAAAATTACCTTTGAGGGGCATCTGGATGGCTCAGTGGTTTAAAGACTCTGCTTTTAGCTCAGGTCATGATCTCAGGGTCCTGGGATCAAGCCCCTCATTGAGCTCTCTGCTCAGCAGGGAGCCTGCTTCCCCCCCGCCCCCGCCTGCCTCTCTGCCTACTTGTGATCTCTCTCTCTGTCAAACAAATAAATTAAGTCTTAAAAAAAAAAAAAAGTTGCAACAGTGTTTTAGTTGCATGAATATTTTTTTAGCCATAAAAGGAAAGAATAGTTAACTATTAAGGATTATATCCAATGCTAAAAACATAAAGAAATTTCCATTATTTATTAAATGAGAAGGTATGATAATTAAACTCTTGTAATTATATAGTAAAAGTTTATTCCTCAGACTTGTTATTGTGAATGATCCAAAACATATACGATTTGGTTGAGGAGAATAGGAACAGAAAATTGCAATGTATAGTACAATTCTAAAATTGACACATTTGTATCAAAATCCATGTCTCATTTTCTAATTATATTATAAAAAGCGAGATGAATTTGTTGCAATGCATAAAAATGTCATGAAGGAAAGAAGTAATAAACTAAGAGGCCATGATCTCAATATAGCTGTATTCTTTTACCAATTTGTATTTTATATCTTTGCAACATGAAGATTTGGGGAGAATTTGTTAAAAGTTACAATTGGTTACTTAGTGCTATAATTTAATAAAGTAAAATATCTTTATTTTTCTCTAATTATTTTCCCTAGATTTCAAATTAAAATGTAAAAAAAGGGTAATGATTTCAGAAACATTTGTTAAAAATTACAATATTTAAATTATATGGGAAACTGATAATAGCAGTATATGACATAATAAATTAGCACTATGTACTCTCACAATGGACTGAGTACTATGTTAAACACATGATATGTTTTATCATAAAACCTATAATTCCGAGATAGGCTATTTTTATTCCCATTTAATATATGAGCTATATGAGACAGGTTAGGTAATTTCACCAAGGTTATAGAGTAAACAGTAAATTCAGAATTATAAGCCAAGTTTACCCTGTTCTAAATAAAAACTGTTAAAGTTGAGCACTACATTTAACATGAATTTCAAGACTCTTTTTATCCAATCATTGGTATTTTATAACAGATCTGGGAATAATATCTCTGAAGATTGTTTTTGCAGTCTCCTTAAAAAATTGTTCTTGACGTCCATATTTTAAATCAGGGTTTTATCTTTTATACTTTCATGCATTCTTTGACCCATGCTTTTGTGATTATATAGGCAAGATTACACAAAGTAATCTTTCCATCATGCTTTCTAGATTTCTTCAAAATCAGTGGTGCTTTCACTTTTCATTCATCAAATTAGTGATCTACCCAGAAAAGAGCAAAATCTAAAGTTTATGTATGCCAATCACACACCTCTGATTTAATGCAAATGATAATTTCTCAATCTGTAAAACAGAGTTCTTTGAATGTATGTAATGTAAATGTAAATGTAAAATGTGTATGTAGAAGTGTGAAACTAGAAACTGAGAAGGCAAAGCAAACCAAAAGCTTATTTGGAGTCTTTAAGGAATTTAAATCCAGAAGACTCAGAATCAAGAGGAGACTGAAAAGTGTTGGGTGTTGGTGTAGGCAATTAGAACTCTATATTTCAAATATTGGAGGTCTGTTTCAGATCCTCAATTATTGGGAAGCCATTGTTTTTGCACCCATCCACATTATTAGAGTTCCTCCCCATCTGGCCAAAATGACTTCCAGGGAATTTAAAGGGCCAATGTCTTTTCTTTCATCTTCATTTTTCTTTTTCTCCACTTTTGTGGGTGAAAAGCAGTCATATATACAGGTGGAATTTAAGCATCATTGTGCAGGTCCAGAGAAACAGATGTTTTTTCCAAAGAAGACTTCCAAATAACCAACAGACCCATGAAAAACTTCTCAACATCACTCGGCATCAGGAAATACAAATCAAACCCACAATTAAATACCATCTCACAGGAGTCAGAATGGTTAAAATTAAAACAACAGATGTTGGAGAGGATGCGGAGAAAGGGGAACCCTCCTACACTGTTGGTGGAAATGCAAGCCAGTGCAGCCACTTTGGAAAACAGTATGGAGATTCCTCAAAAAGTTGAAAATAGAGCTACCCTATGACCCAGCAACTGAACCACTGGGTATTTACCCTAAAGATACAAATGTAGTGATCTGAAGGGGCACGTGCACCCCCATATTTATAGCAGCAATGTCCACAATAGTCAAACTATGGGAAAAGCCCAGATGTCCTTCAACAGATGAATGGATAAAGAAGTAGTAGTATACATTATAATGGGATATTATGCAGCCATCAAAAAATGAAATCTTGGCATTTGCAATGATATGGATGGAACTAGAAGGTATTACATTAAGGGTGTTGAGCTTCATTTCCTGAAAAAAAGGAATAGTCATGTGTTAAAATCATCACTGTAATGTATAAATTTGGGGAAAGAGTTTAGTTATGCAAGTATACTGTTTTTCCATAAATATTTTATTCAGTATTTTGAGCATTCATCAGTGTTTCCAGCAAGTATTATTCTGGTGTTCTCTTGGTGATGACTGAAGGATTTTCATTTCATTGTCTTATTATCTGAGAATAAGGCCTATATAATTTCAGTTATTTGGGCTTCACTTAATTTTTTTTTTTTACCAAGTACATTGCACATTTTTTGTAATTATTTCAGATTGTCTTGAAAGTAGTTTATATTCTTTCACTTTTGAGAGTAGACTACTACACCTACATTAGACAGGGTTTACTAAATTGTTTTCATCACATCTTTCAAATTCTTGCAATTACTTTTTCTTATTGATGTATTGGTTTGTAGGCCACTTATATTAAATCTCCTAATCTACTGAAATTAATAAATTATTCCCAAATATTTGCCAATATGCATCTCACTTAAGACAACATTGTTACAGTTATGTTTTCTTTTTGTTCACTTAAAAAAGTTTATCTCTTAATTTTTAAAACCAATATTCATATTTTGTAACAGGCTCTTCCTTTGGTAGTATTTTGCCTATTATACCTTATGAATCATTTTTAAATTTTTTTTTTTTAAAGATTTATTTATTTGAGAGAGAGAGAAGGGAGGAAGGGCAAAGGGAGAGAGACTCAAACAGATTCTGTGCTGAGCCTGGAGCCCCATTCAGGGCTCGATGTCACCATCTTTAGATCATGACCTGCACTAAAACCAAGAGTCAGAAGCTTTATAGACTGAACCACCCAGGTACCCCTGAATCATTTTAATTTTAGTATTTTGGTGCTATTTAAAAGTAGTAAGATATATACAAATAAATATGTTTTAAAAAATGCAATATGATAGATATGTTGGCTTTTAATAACTGAGCATAATCTATAAATGCTGTGATTTCTGGAATTATGATTTGAGGGTCATGAAGGATAAACACTTCCAGCTTGACCCCTTGGGGGCATACATCTATGTTCAATGAGTGTAAGAGTTTATCCTGACGTGCTAGTTGAAATCTCACTCTCCTGGGGCAGTATAAACAGGACCAGCCACAACCTTTGTGGAATTCAGTGAAAATTGAAAATGTAGGACTTCCTGTCCAAAAATAGTTAAGAATTTTGAGATGGCAACAGACAAACATTGAATTGAACATGATACCTTTCTGAGGGCAGGCTCTATGTGTCTTGGTTGTACACCCATGAAATCATCCCTGTCTATAGAGTTAGCATTCTTGGAAATCTATGAGGTTTGGAGGAGGTTCAATGATGGAGCCTTTATATCCTGAATGCTGGCACCAGAATATATTGGTTCTGATTTTCTCCAGGTTCAAATAAACTTTTATTTCATTCTGAGAAAAGAAAATTGGTAAAGAAGCAAGACAAATTTCATGTAAAATGTGTATTATTAATTAATATGCACATATATACACATCTTATTTATAACAAGCACCACCACTGACATGTCTATTTTGCTGAAAAAGACATTTCAAGGAATTATTAAATTAAAAGAGTATGGTGAGTATTAGAAAACTTCACATTTGTTAGTCTTCCGTAAAAAGTTTTTATGTTATTTCTATATTATTTGATAGTTTTATAGCATACATTTGCAGTTGGCATGTATATCTATTTGTAAACATATACATATATGCATATGTTTATACTTATAATGTAAGTGTAAACAAAACCAATAATTTTTCTAGTACTTATTTATAAAAATATCATATTTTAATCTTCTTGTTTAATTAACTAGAATATCCATATTTACAAAGATTATATTTGACCTACCCCAAGATGTATTTTCCTCTGCACATTAATATTAACAGCATTTTCAGAACTAATAACAAAAATAGGAGATTTTTAGTTTATTATTTTGCTCTTAATAACCCTCTACATGTTTTTGTTTAATCAATAAGATATATACAATCTTAGAATATAGGTCAATTTTTGTAGACTTATAGTCTATTTTATATTTACCTAATATTTTGCAATATGATTTTAGTTTACATTATATATTTGTTATTTCAAAACAATAAATTGACAAATGCAATATGATTTTAGTTTACATTATATATTTGTTATTTCAAAACAATAAATTGACAAATGAAGGACTGAATTACAACTGCAAGAGTACCTAAAACTAATTGAGATCACTGGACAACCTGGAGTATTTTTTACTATTACATCTAAATGTCATAGAATTCGAATAAAACCACAAATTCTGTAAGTACAATTACTTTTTATTTAAAACTAAAATCATTGACCACTGCATTCCAGAAATATGCAAACCTTAACTGTGCAAAAACTCATAGTTTAGACTTTCAGTCATTCTCTCTCCAAACATACATGTCATGAAAGTCTTTTCATATATCATGAAACAGATATATCAGGACTTTTAAGAAAGCTTCAATATCAGAAGAAATAAAAAGAAAACGGATAAAGGAAAAAACTGGTAAGTGAGTTCATTGAATAAAAAACTATATATAGGGGCACCTGGGTGGCTCAGTGGGTTAAAGCCTCTGCCTTCAGCTCAGGTCATGATCTCGGGGTCCTGGGATCGAGCCCTGCATCGGGCTCTCTGCTCAGCGGGGAGCCTGTTTCCCCCTCTCTCTCTGCCTGCCTCTCTGCCTACTTGTGATCTCTGTCAAATAAATAAATAAAATCTTAAAAAAAAAACACTATATATATATATATATATATATATATATATATATATTTCCCTAAGGGAACAATTTAAAGCAGGATGCACATACAATAACATATGATGGGAATTGCACATGGAAAGATTTGGAGATAAAGCAAAGAATGGATGGGTAATTTGACTTGAATAAATTTGACTTGAAATTGCCATTTGTTTCTGGGACATTTGTGGTAAGGTCCATAAAAAATAAATGAGCCATTTGCCTGATACTACAATAAAAACATTAGAAATTAAAATGGATAAACTCTGTTTGAACCTCATTCTTCCTACTTATGAGTTAAGTGACCCTGATCACATCAAAGCATCCCTTTGAATGTTATTCTTCTAATTTCTTAGGTCAAAGTGGTAATACTATACAAAAATAAAGATTAAAATAATGTAAATAAAAAGAACTGGGAAACTAGCTTATATTCTTTAAAAATTAATGATTATTCTTTGATAATTATTAATAATCAATAATTATATTGAGATATAATTTTAAAATAAATATTGACAAATATTAATATTGGTTTTCATATTAATTGTATATAATGAAAACTGCTAATTTTGTTTATAAGTGACATTCTTGACCCTAACTACATTTGTAATTTCTATATCACTACCAAGTGTAAAGACAATATAAATTTATAGACAGACTATTTTTAAGGACAACTGCTTGAATATTTTAATACTGATCATTTCAATGAGATATATTTAGTACTAAATATTGTCTTTTTTACAAATCTATGCAATGGCCCTTTTACTACCTTTCCTCTCTAGCTGATCAATGGAATCTGAATGGAAATATACTTCTAAAAATAAAGAATTTCTCAATTTCTCAGATTGCCAGTCAATAGTTCCTGATTTTTTTGGACTTGTTTTTCAAAACGGCACAATAGAATAGAGTTTCCTCTTTTGACATGAAAAATGATGGTAACTAAAAGCCAAGACACTATGCTATTCTTTCAGAGAATTAAAAAAAAGTTGAGAAAAGAAGACTGCCAATTAGAAAAGAACTTGATTACAAATTTAAGTATAATTCTCCATTGAATTTTTGTCAAATACTATGGAAATGATCATCACCTTTGATCATGCAATGAACCTCATATTTTTGTGCACAAAAACTGAGTCTTCTTAACCCTTACTAGTTATCTATACTGTTATTGTTTATTATCTTTTAAAAATTATAATTTGGGGCGCCTGGGTGGCTCAGTGGGTTAAGCCTCTGCCTTCGGCCCAGGTCATGATCTCAGGGTCCTGAGATCGAGCCCCACATCAGGCTCTCTGCTTGGCAGGGAGCCTGCTTCTCCCTCTCTCTCTCTGCTTGCCTCTCTGCCTACTTGTGATCTCTCTCTGTCAAATAAATGGATAAAATCTTTTAAAAAATTATAATTTATAAATTTATAAAATTATAAATAATATATACATTCTCTTGCAAAATTTTTTTGTCTTTGTTGATATTCTTTATTGTATAATTTTATCTATTGTTCTTTTAATCTTTCTTCTCTCTTACTCTGCTTATCACCAATTTTTTCCTTTTAATTTCATAGTATTTATCTTGCTCCTCTTTTCCTAACTTTTTAAGGCAGATGTTGTCATGCAAATAAGGGTGAATTGTCAAACAGTACCATATTTGATAAAGAATTTTCACTGAGAAAAGAATCACATAACCAGATCACTAAAAGTGTATGGGTTGCCTGCCAACTTTCTACTCTGCAGCACATCCAAGAAATATGGCAAAGCTGAATGTCAGACTTCAGGAGAGAAGGCTCTCCCTTTGGGATGAAGAACTTTTTTTTTTTGACTGCCTTTTTAGAGTCAAGTGGAAAGTGCTTTCATTTCTCTACTAATGGATAGATATTTCTGAGAGAAATTTCTTACGGATTCCCAAAAAGACCTGCCCAATTTAACAACCAATTCCTGGCAGCAGCCATCTTGGTGCTGAAATGCTTATTTTTTATTGGCTTGGCTTTTCCGCATTTGGCTCAATTTGGTCCTCATGCTTGCTCTCACCTCACATTCTCTCATAAAATAAAATCCAAGCATTTGCCTCAGGTTCTGCAATCTGCCTAAGCTAGGTCAGAGAAGCTCTCTTATTCTTCATATTGATACCCAACAAGCATGATGTAAGAAAGGACAATTTTAGTGCCACTCATAAACATAGATATAAAAACAAAATTCCCTATATAAATTATTAACAAACTAATCCAACTTTATAGCCAAGTGGCAACTAGACAAATATATTATTGACCAAAGATAATTAACCAAGTTGTACTTATCCCGAGAATAGAAGTTGGAATTTACTTTAGAAAAATGAGTAAATATAATTACAAAACATATACAGAATCATAGATAAAAAAATGTGCAATTATCTAATAAACACGGGAAATGATAAAATTCTATATCCATACTTGATAAACACATATTCTAAGTGAGAATTAAATGGATGTATTTAACCTAGAAAGTGGTAAAAAAATTTTCTCACATCAATATATGTCTCAATAAATGTTTTTATCAGGTTGAGAGATTTCTTCAACTTTGCTTTTCTCCTTCAAATATATCTTGATTGATATATATATATATATGTGTGTGTGTGTGTGTGTGTGTGTGTGTGTAAATAAAACTGAAACATATGGAGACAAACGGCAAATATGGATCCATGGAAGTATGGAGATTACTTTAAAAGTTAAACACAGAACTACCCTTCAATCCAGCAATTGCACTACTAGGTATTTACCCAAAGAAAACAAGCATACAAATTCAAAGGGGTACATAAATTCACCCCAGTGTTTATAGCAGTACTATCTACAATATCCAAATTATAGAAACAGCCCTAGTATCCACCAATTGATAAATGGATTAAGAAGCATATATATATGTATATGTATATATATATATGTATATATATATGTATATGTATATATATATGTATATATATATGTATATGTATATGTATATATATATGTATATGTATATGTATATGTATATGTATATGTGTGTGTGTGTGTGTGTGTGTGAGATATGTAGAATTTAAGAAGCAAACCAGCAAAGAGAATAAAAAAGAGAGAGAGGCAAACCAAGAAACAGACTCTTAACTATAGAGAACAAACTGAGGATTATTAAAAGGGAGGTGGGTTGGGGGATGGGTTAAATATGGACTAAAGAGTGGACTTGTGACGATGAGCAATGGGTGATGTATGGAAGTTTTGAATCATTATATGGCACACCTGAAACTAATATTGCACTCTATGTTAACTAACTAGAATTTTCAAATAAACAAACAAACACATAAGTAAAATTTCCAGCAAGAGGAAAAAATGTATCCATGGATAAAAAAACTCAATAACTTAATATTGCTTAGTAATATCATCCTAAAATTTATCTATAGATTTCAAAGTTACACAAATCAAAAACTCCTCAGGATATTCTGTGGCAGTTGTGGTGCATAAATAATGAATTTTGGGACACTTAAAAAATAAAATATAATTTAAAAATATATAAAAATACAAATAACTAAAATAAGATAAACATGATAAAAATAAAAATTTGAAGGAATATCCACCTTATAACCAGATGTATGTATGTATGTATGTATGTATTTTAAAGATTTATTTATTTTATTTTAGAAAGAGAGAGTAAGAGCAAGTTGGGGGGAGAGCAGAGGGAGAGAATCTCCAAGCAGACTTTCCCTGAGCTGATAGCCTTACATGGGGTTTTTTGACCCATGAAATCATGGCCTAAGTCAAAACCAAGAGTTGGAGGCTTAACTGGCTTAGCCACCCAGGCACACCTTCACTTTGTAACCAGATTTATTAAAAATATCTAATAAGTAAGATACTGGTATATTGATGTGAAAATTAAGAAAAATACCAAATGGAACAGAATAAATAGTTGGGAAAAACTTATGCATATACAGAAATTGATGCATAATAAAAATGACACAAACAGAGGAGTTGAGAAAAGATTGTCTTTTTAAAAACTGACATATATCCAGGAAAAAACAAACAAACAAACAAAAAATAAATAAAAACTGACATATACATGCACAGTATAAGTTCCAATTGACAAAAGACCTAGTTAATAAAGAAAAAGTAGAAAATCTCTGAAGAACAATAAATTAATGAATTGATGGAGATGATTTCTGAATAAAGATCAAAAACACTAAATAAAAAGGGGGAACTAATGAACTTGACTAAGAAAACAATGGCATTTTTAGCTAACTAACAAATCTGTTTATCAAAGAACATCAGAGACATTGTGAAAAATTAGAACAAGATTGGAAGAAAATATCTGCACAAATTATCACCCAGAAAAGTGCTCATATTCAAAATACAAGACTTCCTACAAATAACTTAAAAAAAAAAGTTTAGCCCAAAGAAAGTAAATATGAGCAAAATCTTGAACTCTCACCTCAAAACAGAGGAAAACTAAGTGATCAATGAACCTGTGAAATAGTTGGAAATTCAAAAATATTTAGGGAAATGAAATTGAAATCACAATAACATATAACCAGTCAGTAAAAAATTAGAAAATTAAAATCTCATCATGTCTTTTTTACTTGTATTTAAAATGGGGATAAAAAGTAATACTTCTTTTGATAACTATTGTGAAAAATAAGTAACAATATATATGAGGCATGTAGAATATTTCTCAGAATTTAGTTAGAAATAAGAAAGTTTTATTTATTATACCATAAAGCATTAGAAAACTTGGTATCTTAAAACAACTATAGTTAGTTACTTTTTATGATTGTGATTTGGTTCTTTGTTTTCCCTTTTCTTTTCTCCTTATGCAGCTGTTTGGTTGCCTCAGAAGGTCTAATATGACCTCATTACTGTCTGCCAGTTGGTACTACCTAAAAGCTGTGTCATGTCACCTCTTCCCCAGGTAGCCTTATATCCTTCCGTATTGTCAGCTGTTATAGCTAAGAACCTTGTCTTTGTTAATTCAACCCAGTGTATTCCAATAATGTTAGTCAGAAAACATTGTGGTTTTTTTTTGAAGTTTTTGCACACTTACTATTAATGGCTCACATAACTATAGAACACACACATTTTTGGCAACAATGATTTAGTCCAGCATATTTATTTTTTGTTTCACACAAATGGAAAAAATAAATTCCAAGACCAAAGAGGTAAGTAGGCCACCAAAATTTCATAGGCATTGTTTGATTCTGGTTTACAAATTGTACTTCCAATAATGAAATCAGATACTCTCACTCATTCTGTATGTTATTAATGGCAGATGAGTAATTATATCTGTAAGTTGAATGGCCTAGTTTTAGAAATAATGAGGGGCACCAATGTTATTTTAAAATAACTAAAAATAAAAGGAATGATTTAGTCATTACACAGCATATAGTGAACATGTGCTTTGTACCTAGTACCTTCCCAGAGGAAGTGGATTCATGAAGAAGGGATCCAAAGCCTAGAAGATATGAGGATAGCTATGGAATTATGATACTTTAGCTGAGTTTTATGTGACAAATAAGGCATTCAGGATATGTAAAGCCTTTCATGCAAATATAGAGGACCCAAATATTCTGAAAAAATTTTATCTAAACGTGGCATCTGAGATTGATTTAATGACAGTTCAGAGCATATGAGCCATAAATTTACAGTAAATTTTAAAAGCTATTCAACCTTTAAAAAATGTAAAACAAAATCCTGTTATGACACAAAAAAATAACAGCTTTATATAGAAAGAAATTGGTGTTATTGTGGGCACTATCTTATCGAAGTCTGTGCCATGACTTGAATCAAGTTTCACTTTAATTGATTTTTTTTTTTACTTCTTCTTTGCTTACACAAAATTTAAAAAATTCTAACTCACCATTATAGAATTTACACAGCAACTACAAGTATTTGCTATCTGTATCATACAGTTTTATAAATTTAGGTGATGCAAGTTCCAGAGATTAGGAAGTATTCTAGTTGGAAAAGCAAAACAAAACAACAAAAACAGCAAAATGCTTTTAACTTTCCATGAAAAAATGCCAAATACCATATTTGAAAAGGTGAACATACTTCCTATTCCTTGAAGAATCTCAACATTCTGAGATTTAATTTCTTGAATATGTATACCCTCACCTGTGGTCCCCAAGTTCCCGATCTCCTTGCCATTGCTCTCTTCCAGCAGCTGCTACTTAAGCTTTCTCTCTCAAGCTATAGCACATTTTCCACTTTATAACATGTGTCCATAAAGTTTATATTTTAATAATTTGTCAGAATTGAATTGAATAAATATTTTTTTGCTATTGTAGATACCAAGGAAAGGGGGACTTGGGTGGTGCAGTTGGTTAAGTATCCAACTCTTGGTTTCTACTCAGGTCCTTAATCTCAGGGTCTTGAGATCAAGCCCTGCATTGGGCTCTGCCCTCAAGGGGGAGTCTGCTCAGATTCTCTCTTCCTTTCCCTCTGCCCGTTCTGTTCATACTCTCTCTCAAATAAATAAATGAATCTTAAGAAAAAAGTACCAAGGAGAAAGGGAGGAAGGTAGGATACATCTTTTGGTAAAATTGAGTGTTATCCATCTAGAAGGTAAGAAGAAATCCTGAAAAACAAATATGGAGAATTACTTTTTTTAATTCCATCTTGATCAGCTGTCAACCTATTACTTGGTTTATCATTTATTCATGTAGCAATGCAGTATTTACTGATAAATAAGTACTCTGTGCAACCACAGTGCTAAATACAGAAATGACTACTCTTACAATAAAGTAGTCAATAGGCTACCAAAAATTCCCTTGAAGGAGAATACTGAGTTGAATAACTAAACATTTTAGTGATGTTGTAAAAAAGTTGAAAGAAGCACTTTCAACTTCATTGTTGTTGTTATTGTTATACGTAGTATTGTTATTATATGTAGTATATTATTATTGTTATTATTGTAGTAAAGTGATCATTGCATTAAATTCACTGAGTAAAGGGGTGCCTGGGCAGCTCAATGGGTTAAGCCTCTGCTTTCAGCTCAGGTCATGATCTTAGGGTCCTAGGATCAAGACCCACATCAGGCTCTCTGCTCAGTGGGGAGCTTGCTTCCCCTCCTCTCTCTGTCTACTGCTCTGCCTACTTGTGATCTCTCTCCCTCTGTCAAATAAGTAAATAAAATAAAATAAATAAACAAATTCACTGAGTAAAATATTTGAGTGTTCATGGAGTGAAATATATTTTTCTAATTTTCAATTTGAAAATAAAAAAAAGTACTGATACTGTAAAATTGGTAATTTCTCCTAATTTACCAGTGTAGCCTTGAGAAAAAAATTGTAATTATTTACTGTATGTTTGCTGGAATCCATTTTCCACTTGAGGCGAGGAGACAATGACTTCTACACATGACCACCCTTGTCTTGATAGAAAAGAAGTAACAGGGATTTTATATTGCTTTGTGAATTTAGCATTGGAAAAGTAATACCTTCCCTTTGAAAACAAAATAATTGACGTTCAAAGGACTAAACATCAAAGCAACCATATAAAACATTTTGACATAGTACTCCATCTTTTTCAAGAAGATAATATTATTAAAGGATCTATGTCATTACATAAAAATGGATTGTAGCATACACAGGTAGTTTGCATAAGAATGATAAAGCAGTTATTAAGACCTACATGAAAACATCCTGATTTTTAAATCTAAAGATAGCAAAAATTATTGTGAAATCTATTATCTTCACCATAATACAAATAGTTGTATATTTAAAAAAAAAACCTCGTAAACTTTTTTACTCTTGTTTCACTCATTTTTTGCTATGCCATTGAAATTAATAGGAGAGGAGACAAGATGGCAGGGAAGTAGGAAGGGGAGCCTTTTCAACCTGTACCCTAAAGTGATCTGATTACTTACCAAAGAATTCCGATCACCCATGAAAACAGCCTGAGACCAGAATTATACACGTCTGGATCTCTACAGGGGCAGAAGAAGCCAGTGGGCAGGTAAAGCAGAATGGGAATTTCGGACTGATATCGGAAGATAAACAAAAAGGGGAGGGAGCTACCAGAGGCAACCGATTGGAAAGTAATACCACAATCCGAGAGTGCCCTGTGTCTGGGGACCAGCATTAACTTGGAGTCTGATTGAAAGCACTCAAAGAGAGCAAAGGATCACGGGGGGGGGGGGGAATTGCGGGAATCGGGGCGGCTAGGGACAGGGGCTTAAGTCCCCGGACCCAGGACAGCCTCTCCTGGCGCTGAGCCAGAGAGAGTGCCACGGAGAAACCAGGTCTTGGTCCTGAGCCGCCAGCACGCCTGAGATTGCGTGGGGTCCGGCTCCTGTGAGGGCCTGGGAGCCTCGCCAGAAGGCAGAGGCTCCAGAGCCAGAGGGCAGGTGCTACAGAGCCTGAGACAACGCGCCCCCCCCCACCCGTGCTCCTAGACCGGCGCCATTCCACCAGAGCCTGAGACGCTCCCGCGCGCCCCACACACTCCCCTGAGAGAGGTGCGCACTAGCCCAGTGCTCTTAGATCCAGAAAGACCAAGCACTCCCAGCCCAGACCAGCGGGAAAATCTCAGCGTGCAATCGCTGCTTGGAAACTCTCTGGCAATCTGGAGCTGCCCAGACAGCCACTGCTGCCGTGGTTTGGGGTACAAACAGAAGATCCTGCATCCCCAGGGACTGCGACTTGGAACCTGCTCTGCCAGCAGCCAAGGGGGAATTTATTTGGGCTCTGCAGCCAGACTGAGTCTTCTTTCTCAGAGGGAGGTCAGGGTGCAGTCTGCTTTCCTCTAAACCTACAAAAACCATCAAAAGTGGTCAAGGCAAGGAGAAAAAAAAAAGTGAACAAACATAAAAACCTCCAGAGAACAAAAGCCTGAAAAAACCGCTTCCTCAAAGCCCACCCCCTTGAGGGGGGCAGGAGGACTTAACTCAGGGAACATCATTGACTGAAAACCCACGTGGCAGGCCCCTCCCCCAGAAAACCAACCAGGAAAGAAAAAAAAAAAAAAAAAGACAAGAGAACAACCACCACTACTTCATAGGACAACTTTTATTTTTAACTCATTCCCACTATTCTGGTTCATTTTTTTTAATATACATAATTTTTAACCTATTTACCATCACAGTGAGATGTCCAGTACATCAAACTCCATAATAACCTTCTAACCTGAACTTTTTGATTCATACACCTGTGTTTTTCTTTTGCATTTCTTTTTTTTCATTTTTTTAAATTTTAGTTTAATTTAGTCTAGTTTATTCCTTTTTTATTTTTATTTTCTAATATTCATATAGAGTTAAACTTCAAGGTAATCCCCTTTCCCCAATCAATGCTACCCTTATAATAAACCAATTTTTAACCCCCCTTTATCTTAGGAAAGTTGAGTCCTTTAACAAAGATATCAAGATACATCCAGGAAGAATCAAAACAACCTTCCTCACCCACACTGAGCATTTATTACCACTCTCCCATCTTTTTCTCCCACCAGTGTTTCTGTGTTCTTATGTTTGTCCTGATATTATATAAATCTTACACTTGGGGTTCTTTTTGACGAGGTTCTTCCTTTATTTGCCTATATATATATATATATATATATATATATATATATATTCTCTCTTGTCATATACTTTTATCAGTCTTTTTGTTTGTCTGTTTTGTTTGTATACTTCCTAAATCTTACCTTGGGGCACATTTGGGCTGAACCTTCTCTTTTATCTTCCCTTTTCTTCCTGTCTTTCGCTCTCTCTCTCTCTCTCTCTCTTTTTTTCTTTTTCTTTTCTTTTTTCTCTCGTTTAGGTGGGGAACCCTGATTGCTCAGAAGCGTTCCAGGGTGCACCTTGACTGCACCACGGTTGATACATCCAGCTACATCCGTTCAGTCATCTCTCACCAAAATGACTAGGAGGAGGAATGGCCAACAGAAGAAAAATACAGAGGATGGGCCTTCTGCAACAGAGCTAATGACTATCAACATAGACACTAGTCAGAAAGAGAATTCAGGCTAACAATTATCCAGGCAATAGCTAGGTTGGAGAAAGCCATGGATGACCAAACAGAATTGATTAGGGCCGAACTGAAAGCGACCAGGGAAGATGTTCACAATGTTAGGGCTGAGCTGAAAGCTACCAGGGAAGAGGTTCACAAAGCTCTCAATGAGTTCCAATCTAATCTAAATTCTCTCAAACCTAGGGTAACTGAGACAGAAGATAGAATTAGTGATCTGGAGGACAAACAGAGAGAAAGATCAGGAGGAAGCCTGGAACAAACAGCGTAGAAGCCACAAAAACAGAATCAGGGAAATAAATGATGCCATGAAACGTTCCAACATGAGAATTATTGGAATCCCTGAAGGGGAGGAGAAAGAAAGAAGTCTAGAAGATATAGTGGAACAAGTTCTTCATGAAAATTTTCCCAATCTTGCAAATGGAACCAGTGTTCATGTACTAGAGGCCGAATGGTCTCCACCCAAGATTATAGATTCAAGAAAAACATCAAGGCACCTGATAGTCAAATTGAGGAATCATAATTGTAGTTATATATGTAATCTCTTGAAAGCCGCTAGGACAAAGAGGCTCCTTACTTACAGAGGAAAGCCATCAGAATAACGTCAGACCTGTCCACAGAGACCTGGCAAGTCAGAAAGGGCTGGCAAGATATATTCAGGGCACTAAATGAGAAGAACATGCAGCCAAGAATACTTTATCCAGCAAGACTGACATTCAAAATGGATGGAGAGATAAAGAGTTTCCAAGACCGGCAAGGCTTAAAGGACTATGCAACCACCAAGCCGACACTGCAAGAAATATTAAGGGGGGTACTATAAAAGAGGAAAAATCTTAAGAATAGCATTGGACAGAAATATAGAGACAATCTACAGAAAGAAAGACTTCAAAGGTAAAACGATGTCAATAAAAATGTATCTATCAATAATCACTCTCAATGTGAATGGCCTAAATGCGTCCATAAAATGGCACAGGGTTGCAGATTGGATAAAACGACAGGACCCATCCATATGTTGTCTACAAGAGACCCATTTTGAACCTAAAGATACACCCAGACTGAAAGTGAAGGGATGGAGAAGCATCTTTCATGCCAATGGGCCTCAAAAGAAGGCCGGGGTAGTGATTCTCATATCAGACAAATTAGATTTTAAACTAAAGACTGTAGTCAGAGATACAGAAAGACATTACATAATTCTTAAAGGGACTATACACCAAGATGATCTAACAATTGTAAATATCTATGCCCCCAATATGGGAGCAGCCAATTACATAAGAAAACTGTTAATCAAGGTAAAGAGTCATATTGATATGAATACATTAATAGTAGGAGATCTTAACATGCCTCTCTCAGAGATAGACAGATCATCGAAGCAGAAAATCAATAAAGAAACAAGAGCATTGAATGACACACTGGACCAGATGGACCTCATAGATATATACAGAACATTCCACCCTAAAACAACAGAATACTCATTCTTAAGTGCACATGGAACCTTCTCCAGAATAGACCACGTACTGGGTCACAAATCAGGACTCAACCGATACCAAAAGACTGAGATTATTCCCTGCATATTCTCAGATCACAATGCTTTGAAACTTGAGCCCAATCACAAGGAAAAGTTCTGAAGGAACTCAAACACCTGGAAGCTAAAGGCCACCTTGCTTAAGAAGACTTGGATCAACCAGGAGATCAAAGAAGAACTGAAACAATTCATGGAAACCAATGAGAATGAAGACGCTTCAGTCCAAAACCTATGGGATACAGCAAAGGTGGTCCTAAGGGGGAAATACATAGCCATCCAAGCCTCCCTCAAAAGAATTGAAAAATCCAGAATACACCAGCTGTCTTTACACCTTAAAGAACTGGAGAATCAATAACAAATCAAACCAACTCCACACATAAGAAGGGAAATAATCAAGATTAGAGCAGAGATCAATGAGGTAGAAACCAGAGATACAGTAGAACGTATCAATGAAACTAGAAGCTGGTTTTTTGAAAGAATCAATAAGATCGATAAACCATTGGCCACACTAATCCAAAAGAAAAGAGAGAAAGCCCAAATTAATAACATTATGAATGAAAAGGGAGAGATCACAACTAACACCAAGGAAGTAGAAACAATTATCAGAAGTTATTATCAACAGTTATATGCCAATAAGCTAAGCAACCTAGATGAAATAGATGCATTCCTGGAAAACTATAAATTCCCAAAATAGAACCAGGAAGAAATTGACAATCTGAATAGACCGATATCTAGTAACGAGATTGAAGCAGTGATCAAAAACCACCCAAAAAACAAGAGCCCAGGACCTGATGGATTCCCTGGGGAATTCTACCAAACTTTCAAAGAAGAAATAACATCTCTTCTCCTGAAGCTGTTTCAAAAAATTGAAGCAGAAGGAAAACTTCCAGACTCTTTCTATGAAGCCAGCATTATCCTGATCCCCAAACCAGGCAAAGACCCTACCAAAAAGGAGAATTTCAGACCAATATCACTGATGAATATGGATGCTAAGATTCTCAACAAGATCCTAGCAAACAGGATCCAGCAGCACATTAAAAAGATTATCCACCATGATCAGGTGGGATTCATCCCTGGGCTACAAGGTTGGTTCAACATTCGCAAATCAATCAATGTGATAGAACAAATTAAAAAGAGAAGAGAGAAGAACCACATGGTCCTCTCAATTGATGCAGAAAAAGCATTTGACAAAATCCAGCATCTGTTCCTGATTAAAATGCTTCAAAGTATAGGGATAGAGGGAACATTCCTGAACTTCATAAAATCTATCTATGAAAGACCCACAGCAAATATCATACTCAATGGGAAAAAGCTTGCAGCCTTCCCGTTGAGATCAGGAACATGACAAGGATGCCCACTCTCACCACTCTTGTTCAACATAGTATTAGATGTCCTAGCAACAGCAATCAGACAACAAAGAGAAATAAAAGGTATCCAAATTGGCAATGAAGAAGTCAAACTCTCTCTCTTCGCAGATGACATGATTCTTTATATGGAAAACCCAAAAGACTCCACCCCCAAACTACTAGAACTCATACAGCAATTCAGTAACATGGCAGGATACAAAGTCAACATACAGAAATCAGTGGCTTTCTTATACACTAACAATGAAAATACAGAAAGGGAAAATAGAGAATCGATTCCATTTACTATAGCACCAAGAACCATAAGATACCTGGGAATAAACCTAACCAAAAAGGTAAAGGAACTGTACTCGAGGAACTACAGAACACTCATGAAAGAAATTGAAGAAGACACAAAAAGATGGGAGACCATTCCATGCTCTTGGATCGGAAGAATAAACATTGTTAAAATGTCTATACTGCCTAGAGCAATCTATACTTTTAATGCCATTCTGATCAAAATTCCACCGGTATCTTTCAAAGAGCTGGAGTAAATAATCCTAAAATTTGTATGGAATCAGAAGAGACCCCGAATCGCTAAGGAAATGTTGAAAAACAAAAATAAAACTGGGGGCATCACGTTACCTGATTTCAAGCTTTACTACAAAGCCGTGATCAACAAGACAGCATGGTACTGGCATAAAAACAGACACATAGACCAGTGGAACAGAGTAGAGAGCCCAGATATGGACCCTCAGCTCTATGGTTAATTAATCTTCGACAAAACAGGAAAAAATATACAGTGGAAAAAAGACAGTCTCTTCAATAAATGGTGCTGGGAAAACTGGACAGCTATATGCAGAAGAATGAAACTCGACCATTCTTTTACACCATACACAAAGATAAACTCAAAATGGATAAAAGATCTCAACGTGAAACAGGAATCCATCAGACTCCTAGAGGAGAACATAGGCAGTAACCTCTTCGATATCAGTCACAGCAACTTCTTTCAAGATATGTCTCCAAAGGCAAAGGAAACAAAAGCGAAAATGAACTTTTGGGACTTCATCAAGATCAAAAGCTTCTGCACAGCAAAGGAAACAGTCAACAAAACAAAGAGGCAACCCACGGAATGGGAGAAGATATTTGCAAATGACAGTACAGACAAAAGGTTGATATCTAGGATCTATAATGAACTCCTGAATCTCAACAGACACAAAACAGACAATCATATCAAAAAATGGGCAGAAGATATGAACAGACGCTTCTCTAAGGAAGACATACAAATGGCTATCAGACACATGAAAAAATGTTCATCATCACTAGCCATCAGGGAGATCCAAATTAAAACCACATTGAGATATCACCTTACACCAGTTAGAATGGTCAAAATTAGCAAGACAGGAAACAACATGTGTTGGAGTGGATGTGGAGAAAGGGGAACCCTCTTACACTGTTGGTGGGAATGCAAGTTGGTGCAGCCACTTTGGAGAACACTGTGGAGATTCCTCAAGAAATTAAAAGTAGAGCTTCCCTATGACCCTGCCATTGCACTACTGGTTATTTACCCCAAAGATACAGATGTAGTGAAAAGAAGGGCCATCTGTACCCCAATGTTTATAGCAGCAATGGCCATGGTCGCCAAACTGTGGAAAGAACCAAGATGCCTTTCAACGGACGAATGGATAAGGAAGATGTGGTCCATATACTCTATGGAGTATTATGCCTCCATCAGGAAGGATGAATACCCAACTTTTGTAACAACATGGACAGGACTGGAAGAGTTTATGCTGAGTGAAATAAGTCAAGCAGAGAGAGTCAATTATCATATGGTTTCAGTTATTTGTGGAGCATAACAAATAGCATGGAGGACAAAGGGAAATGGAGAGGAGAAGGGAGTTGAGGGAAATTGGAATGGGAGGTGAACCATGAGAGATTATGGACTCCGAAAAACAATCTGAGGGTTTTGAAGGGGCGGGGGGTGGGAGGTTGGGGGATCCAGGTGGTAGGTATTGGAGAGGGCACGGATTGCATGGAGCACTGGGTGTGGTGCAAAAACAATGAATACTGTTACACTGAAAATAAAAAAAAAAAAAGAAATTAACAGGAGATAAGTATGCTTAAGTATGCTTACATTAAAATATTATAAAGACTGCCTGCTAAAATGATTTTCTTTATATAAACATACTTTTTTTTTTTCAAAGACGGTACACTTTTGAGTTTGAGTAAATAAATACAAAATATTCTGGAGCTGAAATCATATGTTAAATTCATGCATTGAATGAGCTCTTCTTCCTTCAATGTTCTTTTAGTTCTGCCTATATTAGGCCTTACATAAGATACAGCTATAACATGGATATGTAAATACAAAACCACTTTTAACATTGGACCAAAGTCTGTTTAACTCATATTGTAATAAACATGGGCCAGTTCATTTCATCAGCAGGACCTAAAAGAGGCATCTAGTGTTAGCAAAGACTTCTTTCAGTTTAGAAAAGACTTCATTTGAGATTAGAAAACATTTTTATTTCATCGAAAAAAATGATATTACATATATATGACTTTGATGAAATGTTTAATAATTAATCAAAATATAACTCACTTTCAGTAAATTGGAATGAAACAGAAGTCTATCCTGGAAAATTTCAGACCCAGAATATTTTCTTTCTCATAATCAATAGTAAAATTACAGTTGTTTTCTATGTGTGTGTGTGCGTGCATGTGTTTCATTGCTTTAATTTCATTTAATCTTTAGTGACTTGGTCAAGTGAAGATTCAGAAGGAAATTCTTCTCTGTTAAATTTTTTATCATCTCATAAAGTAATACAATATAATCCCCTACTGCCCCTACTGCTTCCATATGTCAAGGATTGTCTAATTTAGTAGTGGATAAAGATTATGCTATTCATTCAATAAAAATTGAAGAAACATACAAAAAAGGGTGTAGAGTATGGGAGATAAGCAAAGAATATTGAATGATTGTACTGTGCCTATACATACATATTCAGTATATATTGAATATTTCTTTAAGATTTTATTTATTTATTTGATAGAGAGAGAGAACACAAGCAGGGGGAGCAGTAGGCAGAGGGAGAAGCATACTCCCTCTGAGCAGGGAGTCCGATGTGGAACTTGATCCCAGGACCTGGGCTAAAGCCAGACGCTTAATCCACTGAGCCCCCAAGGTGTCCCTATATTCAACATTTTCAATAGACTAATTTTAAAAACTGTTTTAGAGGGTCACCTGGGTGGCTCAGTTGGTTAAGCAGCCAGTCTTGGTTTCAGCTCAGGTTATGATCTCAGAATCCTGAGATTGAGCCCCAAGTCCCCTCCCTCAGGGGGAGTCTGCTTGAGATTCCCTCTCTCTCTTCCCATGCCTCTCCCCCTGTTTGTGAGTTTTCTCTCTCTAAATAAATAAATCTTTTTTTTTTAAAGAACTGTTTTAGATATATAGAAGAACTGAGAAGACAGTACAGATAGTTCCCACCTATCTTATATCCAGATTTCCCTATTGTTAAGATCTTAGATTAGTAAGATATATTTTTTATGATTAATGAATCAATATTGATGCATTATTATTAACTAAAATCCATTGTTTATTCTGATTTTCTTAGACTTTGTCTAGTATCTTTTTCCATTCCAGCATCCCATCCAGGATACACATACCATTTAGTTGCTTTGTTTATTTTGGCTCCTCCTGGCTGTGACAGAATTGTATTGAAATGAAGTTCTGAATGCTAGGTGTCCTCATTGCTATTATTGTGTACCTATGTATTTTTATTTCTTTTAACCTGGGAAAAAGAACACCACACGCTGTGTTTATGGCTGTGCTCTGAAAAGAAGCTCAAAGTGAAAATAACAACACTACATGGGGACCTCCCACAACTTCTCAGTATCCTCTCGTGCATTAGTTTAATTTTTGAAAAAAAAAAGTTTTATGTATTATATACATGTGTTGTGGAAGAAAGAGGATGAATTAAAATATATTGATAGGGGCACCTGAGTGGCTCAGTGGTTTAAGCCTCTGTCTTCGGCTCAGGTCACGATCTCAGGGTCCTGGGATGGAGCCTTGCATTGAGCTTTCTGCTCAGCAGGGAGCCTGCTTCCCCCTCTTTCTCTCTGCCTACTTGTGATCTCTGTCTGTCAAATAAATAAATACAATCTTTTAAAAAATGTATTGATACTGGAATTTTGAAGAAAATTTCAGTAGAAAGAATGGTTTCGCTAAATCTATAGATATGAATACTTTATGATCAGCAAATAAAAAAGAAAGTCATTGTTAAGGAACCTAAGCCACCTTTTAAAATTGAAATGGTGGTGAAAGGAAGGTGGTTTGCAATGTGTAAAGAATCACTGTTGTTGGATGTGAGGGAGATCTGCCTATAACATTGGTCATCCCGCTGATTGCCAGGATTGACTGGGCTGATCTGGCTGTCTAGGCACGTCCCCCCTTCTTTCTTGACTTCTCCATGTGAATTCCTCCCAAAGCTGCACACTGGGTCAAAGAGGACGACCTATCCCAATAGAGGCAGAGCAGTCTTCTTTAGTCAAGGGTATAGCAGTAGCTGCATTCCCCTGCTAGAATATCCATCCAAACAAGCTTTAAAGGTCAATTTAAATGTAGGAGACCTTAAGGTTGTCTAGCTTTCAGGACTCCAGTCACATCCAAATGAGGCACTGCATGTAGCATTCTGCCTTTAAAAAAAAAAAAAATACTCTTGTGGAAGTATACAATAAGCTTTAATTTTGTAAAGTACCCATTATTTGTCATTTTAGTGTAAGCATTTTACATTATTATTAATTTACACTTCTGTAGCACACATTATTGGATACTATTATTATTTTTTCTGTCAGGTCAATGTTGGTGGTTTTACCAAATTATTCAATCTTAAGTGGCAGATGCATGGACTCTGTATTTCTTCTCATGGGGGCAGCTATATAATGGTCTTTGTTTCAAAATACACATCTTGTCTGGAAGGACAATGTCCAATTCTGCAGTGCATTGTTCTCCATATGTTGTTTTATCTGCACCTTAAAATGTCAGCATTTTGTTGCACTGTTAACCTCTGGGTGAGCACTGCCTAGCTGGGCAAGTCCCCTTGTTTGAAGTAGTATGGATGCCTTAATCCAAGGGGAAGTTACACAGACTTCCATGTTGATAAATTAGGTACCTTGTGAGTCAAAGGACAAAGATATTGGACAAGCACTGAAGCCAGGAAAAGAAAACTTATAGTCAAGATTTATGTCTTTTGCAACATGATTGTGAAAATATAAAGTCTTCTATCATTCAAACTGTTCCTTTGTGTCACTTTGCACTCAAGCCCCTTCCCATATGTCCTAGATACTAGCAACCACTAATCTATTTTCCATCACTGTATTTTTCCCCCTAGAATTCCACCTAACATAAACTATTTGTGTAACAGATAATATATGTATTCATATTTGTCTTGATTTTTTTCACTTAGCATAATACTTTTGCAATGCCTCCATAATGTTCCACTTATCAGTAGTTAATTTCTTTTCATTGCTGTGTAATGTCCCATTGTCTAGATGCACCACAATTAATTCTCCCATTGGTGCCCATTAGGATATTTTTCAGATTTTGTCTATTATAAATAAAGCTATTACAAATATTTAAATAGAAGTCTTTGTGGGGACATATGGTTTCATTCTCTTGTGTGAATATCTAGATATAGAATGCCTGGATTGAATACTAAGTGTTCAATTAACTGTATTATGGACTGCCAACTTCTTTCCAACATGATTTTGCCCCACCCCCTCAGAAAAGAATCAAAAAATGCAAACATGTTGCCTTTTCTGATATAAGGCACCAAAGTAGTACACATACTAGTTTTCATATAATGGATGTCTGAGGACTAGAATTCTGGTAAGTGGAATATATTTTCATATAATATGTATAAAGTGATTAACCCATATAATATATTCAAAAGCAGTGCAATGTTTAAATGCCTATTTCTCTTAAAATAAATATTTCCTTGTCTTTTTCCCATCTCTTCATAGATCTAAATTTTATTGAGGTAATAAATCATTAAGATATTTGTCTCTCTTACTTGAAATGATTGTGATTTATTAATGAACCAAGGGCAATGATGAGATTTGACCTTATAGCATCTGCACATTTTGAGATGTTATTAAGGAGAACCTTAGAGATTTGAAGGAAGTGTTCTCAGGGAAGTAAGAATGACAAGTATGACCCTGTGAATCATTTTTCTAGTAATTAAAAGATTATTCTTGAGGTTACTGGTTTTATTCACATTATAACATACCAATTAAGCATTGTTTAGGGATTATAACATGTAAGATAAATTTATATTCAGCAATGTATTAAGTATCACTTATCTTAGTTTCTGTTCTTCTAAATTCTGAAAAACATAAAGTATAATGAATATATTAAAATATAACTTCTAAAATTTCCAACCATATTATCAAAATAGAGAATATCAAGAATAATGTTTTTTGAGAAGTTGTTGAGTTGAAAGCTACCTATCAATTATGTATAACTGTAATTATTGCTAAATCAGATAATTTACTAAAATTCATTGGGTAAATCTGATTTTTTTTAGGCACAACAGATCAGTGTTTTAAAACTCAGTTTGTCTTGGTGACATTTCTGTATATAATTAGTTCCAATAAGTCTGATAATTCAAAAAGATGCTAGAACTATGCACTTTAATCATGCTCAATAACCATTACCCAGGATTTGCTATTTTTTGCAATGACAAGGGGTCATTTAGTAACAAAAACAGGCATTAAAAAACTATTCATTATTATACCAACAGAAAAATGGGTTAGTGTGTGTCATCAAATAGCTTGGCCATTCACATTTATCTTCATGTTCTAAGTTAAACATGATCCTATCAAAAATATATTATTAAGCTGCCATATAAACATGGAAAATTGGAGAAAAGAGTTAGAGGAAAGCAGCTGGTAAGATCCTGTTTCCAAGCCTGTATAAGAAAGTCCATCGTCACAGACCAAGAGCATCTTAAACTTCCCCACAGCTTGACTAAAATTTAGACAGGCTTCTTCCTGACATGAAGCCCCTGACTGCCTTTTTTTAGAGCACTTATTGAGAAAACTCTGATTCTTTGAGACGTAAATCTTTTTAAAAGCTTCTTGCAAGTTTTCACAACCAGTAATCTTTCTGAAGGGCCTAGGAACCATCTCACGGAAATGTCATCATCAAGGAAGATAATGCCCCTATCTCCCAGAGTCTGTGACAGGACAGAAGCCTAATTTAGAAAGGTGCCATGCTCCAAATTGTAAAACTGCTGCCTGTCTTAGATACAAGAAAGTTTGCTTTTCCTCTGGGTAAAATCAATTAGCAAACACAGATGGCCTAAGATACCCATTCACCCCAGTTCTTAAAAACTCTATCTTTTGAGACTCACTAAGTAAATAATTAAAACATAATAAATGTTTGAGATTCTGAGGAACAAAAGAGATTTGCTAAGTAGCCGAAATAACTTTTACTCATAGGTCATGAAATGTCTACGATTTTTTTTTTCCTAAGTCATCATAATGACTACTATCAGAAAGCCATAGGTAGAAGGGCACTCACGATGAGTACTGGGTGTTGTATTTAAGTGTTGAATCACTGGATTCCACACCTGAAACTGATATTGCACTGGATGTCAACCAACTAGAAGTTAAATAAAAACTTGAAAAAGAAAAGAAAAAATACCAGACCTAAGGATGCTCTTCCTTGTAGTTCACTGACAACCATTATTTGCTTTATATAGGTAAAATTAAATGGAAGTGAATCCAAACAGTGGCCAAAAGGTGCTAGTGTCAGGAATTTCTTCACAGGACAAGAATAAGGCAGAGTGATTATTATTATTTTCATCATGAAAAAGGCTTGGCACACAGATGAACAAACCTACATTATTTGTGTATTTTATTTTACATCAACTAATATATCTTCACCTTAATGTCAGTAAGGAAAAGTCTTAGGAATTGAAGTTGACTCAGAGAATATAATAAAAATGAAATTGTACATATACATGTGTATATGGTATAGGTATACATGTGTATATGTATGTCTATATTTGTTCATATGCATGTATACATAATATTTCAGAATTTAAATTATATACATTAACACATATATGATTTTATACATATTTATGAATGTATATTTTCTAATTTATATTATATGACATACATGTATAGGTATATATAATATTTCATCCAATTAGGTCGTTATCCGTTAGGTCTATCATCTATCTCATCTAGCTCTTCATGTTTATATCTATCCATGTGTACTTACGTACCTATTTACTTATCTACTTATTAATCTGTTCATCTGTCCATCCGTACAACTCTGTGTCTCCATTTTATTTTATTTTTTTTGAAAGTGTCTCCATTTTAAATTTACTATTTCACTATCTATATTTGAGAAACATAACAATTAAATACTCTAATGTCTAGGGAGATCACTCAATGGTGCAATGGTATCATCAGACAGTGCTTGAGAGTGGAGCTCAGACATAGGATAGGAAAAATTTTCAAGGAGGAATATGATCCAGTTTAAAGAAGTGGAAGCAGTTTATTATTTTTGAAAATAGAAACAGAAGAGAGAAAGACACTGAAGCAGTATGAGGGTTGGCTTGTTTGAAAGTCATGTTTTTGCTAAGATTGCATTAATAGTTACATAAATGTTCAAAGAGGAAGTAGGAATAAAATTTAGGAAACTAAAACATATATTCAAATTAACTTCTCAATGAAAGCGAGCTTATTTTTATAGCCTATTATGGGGAAAATGAGGATATCATTCAAATAGTTCGCTATTGAAAAATGAAAGCTCGTAAGTATTAATGAAATCTTTCATTTTATCACATTGGCTGAGTACAGGTGATATTTTGTTTTTCAAAATAGATCTTAAATTAATATCTTTTTTTTTAAGATTTTTTTTTTATTTATTTGACAGAGATCACAAGTAGGCAGACAGGCAGGCAAAGAGAGAAGAGGAAGCAGGCTCCCCAATAAGCAGAGAGCCAGATGCGGGGCTCAATCCCAGGACCCTGGGATCATGACCCAAGCTGAAAGCAGAGGCCTTAACCCTCTGAGCCACCCAGATGCCCCTTAAATTAATATCTTAATGGATCTCCTCTCATTTCATCATGCAAATAATTTGGTGTCATCCTTCTTTTCCTTATCTATGGTTCTATTAGGTTAATTGGGCATTAATCTCATAAAGGATATTATATACCATATATACCTAGTTGGATTATATGTCTGATTTTAATATACATTTATAATATAATATAATTAATATAATATAATATAATTAATATAATATTAGTTATATTTAATATATAGTTAATATATAGTTCATAATTATGCTGAATAATGAAGATAGTGAGATGTTTTCCTTTTGGAAAATGTGCAACTTGATATCTAAATACTATCATTGTGATTTTGACTGAAAATGTTATATATAATGGGGGCACCTGGGTGGCTCAGTGGGTTAAAGCCTCTGCCTTCGGCTCAGGTCAGGGTCTCAGGGTCCTGGGATAGAGCCTCGCATTGGGCTCTCTGCTCAGCAGGGAGCCTGTTTCCCCCCTCTCTCTATCTGCCTCTCTGCCTACTTGTGAACTCTCTCCCTCTCTCTGTCAAATAAATAAATAAAACCTTTAAAAAAATGTTATATATAATGAAGTAGAGATAAAAATTAATTTTAAATACAATTTCATGAAAGTGAACTTCTATTACTGTATGCTTGTTGACCATCTCCTGTACCTATTACAGCTATAGAAATGTTAACATACTGACATATTGTGAATCTGTAAACTGGGGGTCTTGCCTTTCAGGTAAATTCAGTGAATGCTTCATTTTCAGGGTCCTACCAATGGTTTAGCAAACTTTTTCCATAGGAACCAGATGAAAACTATTTTCTGTGTGAGTGATACATATGATCTCTGTTGTAAATACACAACTCTGTTTTAGTGTGAAATCTACCATATACTCCTGAGGGACAAGTGTGACAATAGCAGAAGCAAACTTAGTGAGTGGTCTCAAAGAACACAGAACTCAAGAGGATAGTAACAGTGAGAGCTGTTCTCTGTTTCTTCAAGATTATCCTCCTAATATCCTTAACTAGGATATTTTTGGCTTGATACCATTGTAATAAGTGGGCTATTTAATGGAGGTCACCTTTCGGTGGTGACCAAAAAATACTGACTTACACTTTCAGTTTCCCTACCTAATTCATCCCCAATGTATGTTACAATTAAGATCAACTTAAGTGCCTAAATGTCTCTTCTGTCTGACAGTCTCAGCTTCTTTTTCTGTGAAAGGAAATATCTTTACCAGAGGAAAAAACAAGTTAGAACTCAAACCTCCTCACATGATTATTACATTTGATTCCATCCTTTTATACCTATAATATTTTCTGTCCAAATGTGAAGGTAAGAAGATCCATTTTTATTCCTACAATTGTTTGCAGAAATATGAGCCCAAAACATTCACCTCCAAATAATTTATAGACTGCCACCACTTTAGGAAATTTTATCGTTCCTCCTTACTTCTTTTTGTATATGTAGTTGGATCAGGGTTAATGGGTATTATATAAAAACAATTATATACAATACTTAACTATTTGGATTATAAACATGATTCCAAATTTTCTGGTATGTAAAAGATAATAGAGAGATTGAGGCTCACATGCCTAGTGGAAGAACCATACAGTTAAAAAATGACCTTTTATTCAGGACTCCAAGTGCTGTTCCTGTAATTAGAACACACTTAATGAAATGTGAAACAAGAGGCTTCATTTACCATTGTACCTATTTTTGTCATTCCCACGATATTTCATATAATTATGTTTTAATTCTTATCTCACAAACATACTGCAGTTTCCAAAAGTTTGTAAATTTTTTATTCTTTTATTTTTGTCTGGTTTTCCCAATATCTAGCATAATGTTTAGAACAAGTAATGTATTAAAAATGCTGGGTAGTGGCACGTTAGTGGCACTGTCAGTTCAGTGTCAGGGTCTTGGTTTCAGCTGAGGTCATGATCTCAGGGTTATGGAATCAAGCCCTGCATTGGGCTCTGCACTCAGCAGGGAGTTGGCTTGAGAAATTCTTTCTCTTCCTCCCTCTCTACTCCCCTCTGCCCTTCCCCCTGCTGGTGTCTGCCCTCTCTCTCTCTCTCTCTCTCTCTCCCCCTCAAATAAATAAATAAAATCTTGAAGAAGAAGTTTGGGTAATATGTGAATACTTCTCCAAACAATTGAATTGCCTGTCCATTAGTCTACTCAGGGCTGGTGGTGTGATAAAAAATAATGGTCTGCAAACATTTCCTGAATGTCTGTGTATATCAATAAGTGAATGATGTATTAAATATATTACACATTAACATGCATCTAATTAATTAGGTTCTTATATCTGATAAAAGAATAATGAGAAACTCTAAAAGATATTGCTTTGAGATATTTCCCTCTGGACTCATTTACAAGGTAACAGAAGGATGTAAATCTGGTAATCGGTAAAATTTGCATATTTGTGAAAGAAAGATCTGTGAGATGATAGATCTCTAAGAACTTTGCTCTATTGATATTTTATAAGTTCATGACATGGGATATGATTCCATTTGGGAGAAAAAGCCCTCCTAGAAAATTTGAGGCTAAACACACCTAAACATAATAATATCCAATGTGAAACATTAAAGACGCATATAACTCTTTATTGAGAAAGCTTCACTTGTCTTTGATTTTGCATTTTTCTGTGCACATCACAAACAGGTTTGCACATAAAAGTTCGTGAGTAAATGAACACTGTGTTACTATTAATGAAATACAACAATATTTTAAGATCTCTGAAAAATTAAAGGACTACTTTCCCTTAGATTATATTATATAATAGTTGTCATTATGTATAAATTATTTAATTAACTATTTCAACCAACAGATCCAGACTTTGATTTTTTTGTTTGTTTTGTTTTGTTGTTGTTTTTTTGTTTTTTGTTTTGTTTGTTTGTTTGCTTCAATTGAAAAGAGGAGTTTCTAACCTGGGGACCACAGCTGGCAGTTAGCATTCTGACTATATCCTCTAGATACTGTGAAGAGACTAATGCATACATGAAACCATGAGACTACAGAGGAGACAGAATACATAATAAAGGATTTTTAAAAGAATCTATGATCAAAAATGGTTAAGAAGCAGAGTTCCACATAAAAGGAACAAGAACCTTGATTTTTGACAAGGTTAAAAAAATCCTTATAGATGTGTACTACTTAATATCAATATTAGTAACATATTCCTTTAAATAATATTCATAATGTTTTTCTTTTTTTTTTTAAGATTTTATTTATTTATTTGACAGACAGAGATCACAAGTAGGCAGAGAAGCAGGCAGAGAGAGAGGAGGAAGCAGGCTCCCCGCTGAGCAGAGAGCCCGATGCGGGGCTCGATCCCAGGACCCCGGGATCATGACCCGAGCCGAAAGCAGAGGCTTTAACCCACTGAACCACCCAGGCGCCACTTCTTTTTTTTTTTTTTTAAGATTCTATTTATTTATTTATGAGAAAGAGAGAGCACAAGCAGGGGAGAGTGGTCGAGGGAAAGGGAAAAGCACACTCCCATTTGAGCAGGGAGCCCTAGGCAAGACTCAATCCCAGAACCCTAGAATCATGACCTGAGCTGACGGCAGACACTTAAACACCTGAGTCACCCAGGTGCCCCATAACTTTGTGTTTCTAATAATAATCAAGCCTTTGTACTTGTTACATCTTCTAACTGTAAGATTGATCTTCACCTAGTTTACCATTTTAACAGATACATACTCATTTATTACTTTTAGATCTCTGCTCAGCTCAAATGCTTTCCCTGACCACCATTCTAAACTAACTACCCTAACCATATTTTATTATCTCTTTATTCTGCTTGTTACTTCCTTGTACTACTTCACATATACAAGCGTCATGGAGTTAGTGGTATCATGTCATGTTTACTACTGTGTCCTCAAGTAGCAAAACATTTCATAGGGGCTCAATAAATAATTAGTGACTATTGAATATTGAATGAATGACATGGAAAAAAAATTCCCTATCCAACTGGCATTGTTAATAGACTAATATAAATACTCGAGTTAGCCCAACACATTTTTGACTCTTAATTTACAATGAATAAATATATGAATCAACATATATTTTTAAGCTTAGGTATTTGAGAGATATTTCTATATAAACAATTGCTTAAAATACTTAAAATATTAATAAGAATATTATGAATAATGCATGCTTTTTAGTTTTTGTTTTTTTAATTATTGAACTAGAAATATTTCAGTGTCACATCCTTCTTATCCATTTGTCTATTGACAAACACAGGTTGCTTCTATATCTTAGCTATTATAAATAATTCTGCAATAAACATAAGGGTGCATGTATCTTTTCAAATTAGTGTTTTCATTTTCAATGGATAAATATTCAGTACTGGAAAACAGTGTATGAGGGTTCCTTATGGAATCTTAAAAAAAAAAAGTGAATAAACAGAGAAACAAACAAAAAGTGGAATCAGACCTCTAAATATAGAGAAGTAACTGATGGTTGCCAGAGGAGTGAGGAGGTGGAAGGATGAACAAATGGATGAAGAGTTAGAGATATAGACTTCCAGTCATGGAGTGAATAAGTCATTGGAATAAAAGTCCAGGCAGAGAAGGGTGATAGTCAATGATATCGTAATAGCATTGTGTGGTGAGAGATGATAGCTACACTTGTGGTGATCATTGCATAATGTATAAACTTGTTGAATCACTATTTTGTACATCTGAAACTAATGTATTATTAGTTGTGTGTCAACTATACTCAACAATTTTTTGAAGAATATTTTAATGCCTATAGACTTACTTATTGACAAATTTCACTGTAACTAACAATAGAGGGCTAAAATATAAGTAAGTTACAACTGAATATAGTAAGTAAAATGTGGAATGAAGAGAGAAGAAAAATTAATAAAATTACCAAGATTTAGATTATACTTAAGAAAAACTTTCAAGGAAAAATGCAAACTACAACAGAAGTCAAGGCATTTATGATTGATAACAAAAAAACGCAAACATGTTTAAATGAAAATACCAGGCTATTTTTCTTTCCAAATATCATTCTATATTTTAATGTTGTCTTTGCTCCACAAAACAAAGTAGAATAAATTCCCAAAAAACATTTTTGGTAACTATAGAGATAAGCCAATAGATAAATAACACACAATGTTCTATTAGAAATTGTTATTTTGACCAATTTATTTAACTTCTGTGTTAGTAATGTCAGTAAAATAACCTAAGAATATAGATGACACTCTATACTCAAGAACAAAATTAGTGCTTGTTAAACAAGAAAAGAAATATATTAAAAATACATTAAGATAACCAACTCTGATAGACAACATAACATTAAAAAAATAAAAATAATAATGTTATCCACGTATATGCTATTTATGAATGCTTTGAAAAACATATTTATTCTCTGTACTACAATTTTTAATTTAATATTTTATTAAAAGATGAAAAATTCTCTAGAAATTTGGCCCAAAGTTATGTACTCTATAGAGAGTTAGATATTTGAAATAAGTTCAGTGCTATGATAATTTATAAATGTTCCACTTTATTTTGCTAATGTATTTCAAATAAATGATTTTCATAACACCACTTTAATTTGTCCATATGTCTTTTAAAGTAACTGATATATTTTCCTATTAATTCAAAAGTTAACTAATTACTTTAGAAGGAGATGCTTTTAACACTCAGTGGTGTGCCAGTCAAGTAATATGTGTTGGGTCTGTACTCTATTTTAGGTATTCTGCTGGGTTTCAGAAATTAAAGCATGAATAAGACAAACATTTATTATTTTTTAGATGTTGTGCTCTATCAGGGTAAAGAGATAATTAAAAATACAAAGTTTCATTATGTAAAGACATGGTACAAATAATCTTACTATCCAAATTATAGTATTAAGTTATTGCCCTTATTGTTTAAGATATGTTTTTGCTTTCAAGCTTTGTAGAACTGCCATAAGTAAAACTCTATTACTAAAAAGTGTCATAAAAATCCTTTCACTTCAGGGTGACTGGGTGGCTCAGATGGTTAAGTGTATGCCTGATCCCAGGGTCCTGAGATAAAGTCCCACCTCTTCAGGATCCCGGCTCTGCGGGGAGTCTGCTTGCTTATCCCTCTGCCTCTCCCCCTACTCTCTCTCAAATGAATAAATAAAATGAAAAAATAAAATCCCTTCATTTTACCTCATGTAGGCTCTACCCATAAGACAAACAAAATTCTTCAAAAAACCCAAATATTTTATTTCAGTTAATCAGTTAATCAGTTATTTTTAGAAACAAAGAAACAAAAAAGAATTGACCTGATATTTCAAAGATTTTGTTATTTATGTATTTATTTGTTATTTATTTAAACAAGGAGAGGAGAGGGACAAGCAGACTGCTTATCTCAGAGCCCAACTCATGGTTTGATCTCAAGACCTTGAGATCATGACCTGAGCCTAAATCAAGAGGCTGATGCTTAACAGACTTAGTCATCCAGGCACCCCTTGACTGACCTGATATTTTAGTTGATTTCACTCTGTTAAAGAAATCCTTAAATTCAATTAATATAAGAAAATTAAGTTTACAAAGGCTATTTAGTTTTTAAACCATATATCCATTTGGCCTTAAATTCTACAACTTGACTTCAAATTTTACAACAATATAATTTAAGTTTAGAAGATGAAAACAAATAGCAACCAGAGAATGTTATGTGTGAAAAAAAGCTGCAATTTGAAAATCACCTTCTTCTTCAAAACACCATCTTCTCTCTGTGCCTCTGGATGTCAAAAATATCAACAGCAATATTTTATGATCAAGCTATTGTGTTCTGTATTTATTCCAGCTACACACATACCTAAAAAATAATGCTTCACAATTGCTCTTTAAACCATACAATGGTCAATAAAACATGTCAAAACTGAGATTTGATATGAGATGAAGCACTAGGAATTACAGAGCTCAGATAAGCTTTCACCAACGACAGAATGTGTCCTTTTTAGCATTAGCACCAACTGGCTTCTATCTAAGTATTATGTTAAAAGAGAAAATAATCTCTAGCACATGATTTAAAAAGAGAAAGCCATGGAAATTGGCGTCTTTATATACAGCACCTGAAGAGTTCACAGTTTGAAATGTTATAATCCTCTCTCAACACTGTAATTATCAACTTCAAAAATTTCTTTGAAAATGTTCTTTTATTATCCTAGTACAGAATGGTATACAGATTATAACTACTTTTTGGTGAGATATTAAATTATCCATTTTGGGAAGCACAAATATTTTGGCAAGCGAAAAAATAAGCAATGGTTTTACGACAAGAGACATGACATTTTATATTATAAAAAACAATGGGCTATGGTGAATGCTGTGAAGTGTGTAAACGTGGTGATTCACAGACCTGTACCCCTGGGGCTAATAGTACATTATATGTTTATAAAAAAAATTTAAAAAATAAAAATTTTTAAAAAATGGGTGTTTTTCTCACATTTTTTTTGCTAAAATAATACAGATTTATTGAATTCCTAAAATATGTTATTGTAAATTCTCTCTCTGGTTATTTAACTTCATTTGATATGGAACATAAGTCTTTGAGGATTAAGTTATTATATAATTTAAAGAATATTGAAATAAACCCCTAAAATTGAAATTTTATTAAGTATATTGAAATACGTATTTAATGTTCCTGTCAATGTATTTAAACAAAAAAAACACCTTTTGTTTCCATGGATCTACTCACAGTCATAGGATATTTTTTTATAATAAAGTTTGAGTAACATTAAAAATTCTGTAGGGTATAATTGTGTGTATGAGTGTGTGTGAGTGTGACTGTTCTCTTAACCTGCTTGGAGAATTTTAAGATCTTCAACAATGATCTCTTGAATTCCTATTTTTCATCACTCTTATTTTACAAGTTGAGGAGCTTACCTAAGGTAATTTTCCTAAGGTAATTTTTCCTAAGGTAATTCTGGAATAGTCCCCATTATGGCATTCTGTATATGTTTAACAGCAAAAAAGTCCCCCTCCCCTTTAACCTATTAGAGTTTTGTTATTCAGGATTATGCCTGCAGCATAATTTTGGAGAGCAGTAGGTCTCCATTTTATCTCTAAGTATAGATTAAAAAAATTTCTAACTAACTAACCAATTAGTTAACCTAACCAATTAGAACTAACCAGTTTTAACTAACACCAATTCAGCTCAGATTTATTGCATAAAAATAAACTGTGTAGGTCTTAAATCTGGATAGTAGCTAAATACTCTTAACTTACCATAGGCATAATTATATCCAAGAAAGTACACTAATGGAATATAATACTTAACATCTTAATTACTCACAAATCAGCATATTCCAAACAAAAGTTCTGTAGCTACAAATATTTTTCTAACACTTTCTATAACTCATTAGGGGATATCTTTATTTTTGAACATGAATTTTAACATAAAATTGAAGAATTCATTACTTCAAGACAAAATATAAAATTTCAGTTGAATATTAAGAAAAGAGAACCAAATCATCCTTTGAAAAACCTGGCAAGGTTTCTTTTAGTGATCCAAACTTACCATCAGTTGTATATTAAAGAAAAATCTTCCTGGAGCATGCAAATTATTATGTTAGCTTAGTCATGTGGTGAATTGAGTTATTCTGATACAAGTCATTTTGAATTTTTTGACAAATTCTACTCAAATATTTTATTTGTATGAATATAGAATTATAAATATGTAACTTTAAGCTCTTTATTCAGAAATATGTTCATCTGGAACAAACTGATAGTTACCAGGGGGTGCAGAATGGGGAATGGGCAAAATAGATAGAGGGGAGTGGGATATACAAGATTCCAATTATGGGATGGATAAGTTAAGCAAATATAGTCAGTGGTATCTTAATAGCATTGTCTGATGACAGAAGGTAGCTACATTTGTGATAAGTATACCATAATGCATAAATGCACTATGTTGTATACCTGAAACTAATGTAACATTGTGTGTCACCTACACTTCAATTAAAAAAAAAAAAAAGGAAATATGCTCATTTGTTTGTATGGCTGATCAACCCAACACTAGTATAGCTTACTGATACTTTAGGAAGACTTTCTGGAAGTTTGTTGGGCCACAGAGTGAGATAATTATTTAATTCATCTTTTTATTGACTGTATTTCACAATTCAGATAAACAATTTAAAGACAAAGGCAAAGTCTTAGGTACTACATGCAAAAAAAAAAAAAAAAATTTGTGGCTCCCATGGTTATTCTCCCTGACCCAATAATTAGGTTTTAAACTCCTTCAAGAAAAAAATAATAAGTGTCTAATTTTTAGTAAACTCCAGTAATACACATTATCCAGTAAGTAAACAAAATGTCTGCTGAATTTAATTCATAATTGAATGGAGTAACTATTACTGGATATGTGAACATGGTTGAAATATATTATTTGTATACAATAGAACTTTCTACTTAATATATTCAAGATTTTGTTTCATTTATGAAAATTAATATAAAGTGAAATCTCTCTAAATTGTAGATCAATAACATAGCTTATTTTAAATAAGTACGTTTCCATCACAAAGGTAGAATGTGACATGAGTATCAGAATTCAAAAAGAATTATAGAATAAGTTGTATCGAATTATTTACTTTCAATTTCTTATATATAGTTTAAAGTCTTTTCAATTCTTATATATTCATTTATTAGTAATTTTTAAAAATGCATAAAAACATAAGTTCTTATTTATACCAATAAGATATGCATATCAATAAATTAAAAGGGACTTTATTGTAGTTTTCATTTCAAAGCAGGTGAATGTTTACCTTGCATTATTCTTCCTAGAAACTGCACATAGAATTTTAATTATTTCCAAAAAGAAGACACAGGTTTCTTTAGTAGGAAAATTATCAGCTTCTCTTTTTCTATGTAGAAACTTAACTGTAAATAAAGAGTAATGTCTTTGCCAAATGGGAATGTTAACATTTTCTGTAGAATGCATTTCTACATAAGTATGGGGGTAAAGTAGTAAATAATGCAAAATCGTTGTAATTTTCAGAGAAGAAAATGTTTAGAGGTGTAATTGCAGTTGTTCCAACTCTATTGCTATTAATTACATGGATGATTTTTTTAATTCAAATCAACCTTGAATAATAAATAATAGTTTTAATCCTTTCAGCACTCCGTGTCTTGTGTACTTCCTATTCTTTAAGGTCTTCTTTTCCTGGATGGAAAAAGAAGCACCATTCCATATTTCATTTGAAAAACTACAAGGATAGGTAGGAAGTATAAAACTGTGTTAGAATTCTTTAATAATTTCCATTAGCTGGAAGGATCAGAAGTGAGACTTATGTCACTCCCAAAAATCTAACAAGTTGTGACATTTTCTGCTACTTGTAACATGATTATGAAAATTAAGAAAAGAAACATTATTATAATAATGACTATTACTATTAGAGAAATGATTAATTGATTATAAATTTAATTTATAAGTGATTCTATATTAGAAATGCAGGTTCTTAGAAAAGTTTTAATGACTAAGTAGTCTGAGATTTAAGATAAGTACATGATCAAATGTCTAAGTGTAAACTCTATGGATGTGAGGAGTTGCTTAAGTAATTTTAAGAAATAATTAAACAGAAAAAATACAGTTGAGAAGCAAGCACTCACTATTTTGAGGTCCCATTTAAAGCAGAAAATTGTACATTTTTCAGAAAGTGTGTATCTTTTAACATGAGTGTATTTATCTAGGTTATAACAGAATTTCTATATGAAAATTGTAGCTACTTATATCAATTGGGGTCACTTGCCAAAATGTTTAGTATGAAAAATATACTCCAGAGAAAAAAGGAATTATAGGAAAATTTTCATCCCACTTAAGCTTCATCTATCAGTATTGTATTCTTTCCCCTTTATTAACCTATAATAAGGTCAAAATTTCACGCTAAATTTAACCACAAGAACTAACTATAAGTTTTAGGTATAAAATATTATCTATAAATATAACTAGGTCTGTTTGCTTTTATTATTTAAGAACAGAGAATATAGCCAGCATATTCTTATTTGAAGGAACTAAAATTTAGTTATTTATTCAATAAATATGTATTAAACACCAATTTTTATCTCAGTCAGTTTTCAAGATTCTACTGCTCTGGTGGTGCATCTGGTTACAAAACAGATAAATACACTTGCTTTCAGGGATCTTATATTTTTCTGGTAGAGACACACAGAGAAATGCATGCATACAGAAATAAACACACCATTAAGGACATGAATAGGAGGAAGATTAACCTGAGGTGCAGTTGGTTTGAAGTACATTGGTCAAGAAATGCCTGTCAAGGGGAAGCTATAATTTGAACAGAGTATGGAAGCTAGTAATGCAAACACAAGAGGTAATGCAAGGTAGATAGAAGAGTAAATGGAAAGACCCTGTGAAGTATACATGGGTATATTCCAAGGATAGTACAGAAGTCATTGTGGCTGGAGCTGAAGGCAGGAATGGTAGAGTAGATGTAGTGGATAGAAGATTCACCTAATACTGGGTTTTTGTATTTAATTCATAGCAAGTAAACACTAGAATGGTGAAAATGTTTGTGACAAGATTGTACTCATCCTTGAAAAGGATCTACTATTGCTAATGTGTTAACAATGGAGTATACTTTGGGAAGGACAGTAGTAAGAAGGCTAGTTGTGAGGGTCTTGCAATAATCTATGTTATCATATTGATGCATGGATCAAGGTGGGAGTGGTGGAAGTGGTAACAGAGGTGATAAGGTCAACTGGGTTTCCTCATAGAATATATATGAGTCATGATATATAGGAATAAAAATTATTTCTAATGCTTAGGGTCAAAGCATACACAAGGATGGAATTTTCATGTAGTGACATGGGAAAAACATAGGAAAAAAAAACTGAATGGTGGTGGATGATTGGTGGAGGGTAGACTTAGTTGTTGAATAGTTGATTGTGAGAAGTCAATTTACATGGACGTGTTGAGTAAATTACTGATATAGGACTTCCAGTTTCAGCTCCAAAATATAAAGAGCTTGGAAGTCTTCACTCCTGTCTTTCCATTAAAAAAAAGGAAAATTTTCAAACTGAAAACCAGTGACTTCTCTTGGGTTTGTCAGAGAACTGAGGTCACAGGGCAAACCACTACTCCCAAATCTAGAGAGACAGGCAAATCCAGTGGGTCCCAGGCAGGATATGATTAGCAGGAGAAAAAGCTGCTGCAGCCATGCACTGATAGGACACATAAACAGAACTTTGATGAGTGGCTGAAGCTGAGTTATCTGAGTGAGACTGAGAAATACCTCCTGGCACAGTCTTCCAGCAGCCTCCTCCAGAATATGATGGCCTTTACCTTTACAGGAATCCTAACAGTTTCTCATGAGAGGCAAGAAAGAGTCATCTGTGGTACTAGCAGAGGAAGAAAAGGACCATTGTGAAATATGCCAAGTGCTTTCTCCATAACAGAGGCCTCTGCTCTGCAGGAAAATACTTTAAAAGACCTTCATTCCACCTGGGAGAAAGACTTGCTTCATGCTGTCACATCTATCCCTCTTGCCTCACTTAAAAGTTGGGTGAGCGGGGGGCGCCTGGGTGGCTCAGTGGGTTAAGCCTCTGCCTTTGCTCAGGTCATGATCTCAGGGTCCTGGGATCGAGCCCTGCATTCGACTTTCTGCTCAGTGGAGAGCCTGCTTCCCCCACTTACTCTGCCTGCCTCTCTGCTTACTTGTGCTCTCTCTCTCTCTGTGTCAAATAAATAAATAAAAAATCTTAAAAAAAATTTGGATGAGGATAAGAAACAATTATGAATGTCATGGACTAGACACACAGGTCCATTAAAAAATTGAGACCTAATCTTAGGGCTAGAATGCTTCTCCTTGACACCTTACTCCACATCATCAGGACTCCAGTGTTTGGTATACTCACAGAGGATTGTAGTTCTGAGGAAGAGTCCTTAGGGAAGTCAAATACAGCACTGAAGAAGAAAACAGAACAAAAATACTAGGGGAAATTAAAGCCTCTGGTGCTTAAAGCTACAACAAACATTTTACACTGCCTGAACACTAGCCAGCATCACATAAGACATGATATTAAAAGGCTGTTCCTCTCAGTCCCATTATCTGACATATCATGCCCAACTTTCAAAAAAATTATAAGAAGTGCTAAAAGTAAAAACAAAAACTACAATTTGATGAAACAAAAAAAAAATCAGAACTAGAGTCAGATTTGATACAGATTTTTAGAATTATTCAGCAAGGAATTTAAATTGCAAATATACTAACCTGGAGTTGAGAAGAAAATTTCAGTGGAGGTGTTAGTTTGTTGTTGTTATCATATTTAGTGTTTAAAATCCATAAGATGGATTATAATATTTAGATAATAAATGGTAGAGAAGAGGTGTGAAAATTGAGCTCTGGGGCCCTCCAGTTCTTGGAGATGCTAGATGAACCAGAATATAGATTGTGAGTGTGATGTAAAGAAAACCCAGGAAAGCGTACACTGTGGAATGTAGTAGGGGACAGTATTTCAAGGAGGAAAGAGTGATCTCCTTTGACAATGCATGCAGATAGGTTAAATTAGAGAAGTTCCAACCAGCCATTGGGTCGTAGCAAAACATCAGTGGGATCATTGGTGGAGAAATAAGAGAAGATTTGTCAGGTTATGGTGGTCAAGAGCAAATTGACATACATAGAATAGAGAAAGGAGGAGAATTAGAGGCAGGGTATATAAACACTTGGAACACTTGTTGTAAAGAGGAAAAGGATAATGAGGTCATAGCAATTGAGAAATGTGGGGCGAGAAAGCTTTATTCTTAATTCTGGAGATATAATAATTTTACTCTGGACATGATAAAATAGACGGGATGAGTAATATTGCAAAAAAAAAAAAAAAAAAAAAAAAGGAAACAGGAATTCCTAGAATATTATCCCTGAGGAGGCCAGGTGAGATGGACCAAAGTGTACAGAAGAAGGATGTGACCTTGGAGAGGTACACACACACACACTGTTTAGTACCAGCAGCCACCAATATTTTGCAGTAATCCAACATACATACTTTCATTTGTCTCTCTAATACTTCCTTGAATTCCACATCAGACTATACTCTGTCTTTGATTGTTTTGCTGAGTTCAGGGCATATGCTACCAGAGTGAAGCAGTATATTGTGAGAAAGAAAAGGTGTGAAGATCTATCCTTCATGGGTATATTCCTACAACAAGTGCAATCTAATTAAATTCGCTTATGCATCCAACACTGTGAAAGTCTAAACAAAAACTAGACCAACCAGGAAATGAGTCACTACTGACACAATGTCAAAAGCAAAGTTAAATTTTAGATCAGTGCCATTATCTACAAACATCATTTTTTTTTCTCCCCTGACTGCAAGTTCCCTCAAAGTATTAAGAGTCAGGCCTGTTGATGTGATATCCCTTAAATAGACCCAACATTTCTCTTAGTCATGAAAGGCAGAAGTAACACCACAGGGAATCACATAAAGTAACCCAAAAATTAACTCTGGGTTGTTTACTCTAAAAAAATTAATCTCTGCTTCCATTCTGTTGGGATTTAAAAAGAGGTAAAAGGCCAAGATCCTAATGTTTTGGGTTCTGTAGGCAGGTTTCTCATCCCAGATAGAGCTGTTCAGAACACCGTAACAGGATTTGTCTCTGTGAGGAATAAAATGACACCAAGATGCGACAGCCACTCACATAATACTGTATTTCTGTAAATGGTCTTAGTTTAATATTTGTAGTTCTGTCTCTAAAATAAATACAATATGAGAAAAAGGAATAGTAATGTTTTCAAAGAAATATCTATAAATGGAACCTAAACAAGAAGCATTATTTTTTCCTTTAAATGCTCTTGCTCTAGAATATCTTTTGCCAAAACCTCATGACTCTGCACCATCCACAGAACATATGTTTAGAAATAGTCCTTGAAAATAATTTTTGAAAATTTCCTCAAGTAAAATGAGAAATCTCTGCATTATATATTCTAAAGATCTTTGCAGTACCTAAGAAAACCCTGTAATAGGGCATAAAATAGTAACAAATATCCTCAAATATGCTTTTCCAAAGAAATGTCTTTTGGTAAAAGTACAAATGTACCATGGAAAAATTTCCCAGCTAAAGCACTTATTTTTTTATTATTTTTCAAAAGATTTTATTAACTTATTTGAAAAAGAGAGACACAGCGAAAGAGGGAACATAAGCAGGGGAGTGGGAGAAGGAGAAGTCCAATGTGGGGCTAAATCCCAGGACCCTGGGATCACGACCTGAGCAGAAGGCAGATGCTTAACAACTGATCCACACACCCCAGCTAAAACACTTAGAAAAACAGCTACTGAATACTTTTCTTTACAGAATGAGAAGAGACATTTCATTATTCTCTCTGTGCCTAGAGACGAATGAGGAAAATCTTAGACTTCGGACTATGGAGGAACTGTTGGGGCCATTTAAGAAGATCTTCCTGACTGGAAGATTATTTTATTGTGTATGGCTAAAATGTATTATTCGCTTTAATTCATTTTAATTAAATCTATTTTGTAACAAGAAGGAAAGAGTCAAAGATAAGCAAAATTTGTGACTAAACAAAACTGTAAAAGGATCTTGACATTTTGTTACATTTTATTCTGTCTTCAGGGTGATATATTATTTGATTCAACATTTTGGTTCAGTGAGCTATGCAAGTGATTGAATACATTTCCTAAATTTTAAAATGATAAATGTTTAAGAAACATAACTGAGAGTATCATATACCTTATGCAAACTAGTGATTCAACCATTATGGCTTTCAATCACAGTACATTTTATATTACCTACTTTACCAAGTCATTGTGATTTTATGATGACTCGAACATGAATAACAATAAAAGAAAACAGCTTTGATTGATGGTAATGGTGCAGTGAAAGTCATTAGGAATTCAAAAGACTTCAAATTAAGAGTTCAATTCAACATCCAGTCATCACAATCACTGGACTCTGTGAGCTCATGAAATCACAATAAAATGCATACAGTCTTTTAGATAAAACTATTTCTGAATTGCATACAAAGATCAATTAATTACATGACCTTTATTCATGAAATGGAGAAGCCATTGCCTCCAAAGCTTTTTACTCTGATGCTGGTAAAATTGGAACACATATTTGTGGTTTAGAAAGACTTATGTCCTACATTACAACACTAAAAAAGTAGTATGTGATTTCATGAAGTGATTTCTAAATGTTAGTCTTCCAGAGAAAAAGAACATTATAAAATGATATTGAAATAAATTCTATTCCATAATTATGATCTTAACTCAATGAATAAATTCCTGTTACTTTATTCAAAATCTACTTAGTGGAAACAGGCAGTCTCTCTTTAAAATAGAATTTTAAAATGCTTTGCTTATATATATTTACATTAACCAAAATATTATACATTTTTTTCTGAAATATTTTCATATGTCTATTAAGGTAAAAGGAAATATTTAATCTTTGGATTTGCAAATATAGAATTTTAATAATACAGTTTCAAAGCACACTGTGAGGAACTCACATTAGGACCTTAGAAAAGATATTTTCCTAGAAATCCAAAGTCTCTAAAGAATGACCTTGTACAAGCAATTTAAATCATAACAAAGTCCTTGAATAGCAAAAATAAATAAATAAACAAATATCACAAATTATAATAATAAATTCAATAAAGCAATTTTATACATATGCACAAACCTGATAATCTATGCTGATAGGTTAAAAAATAATTACTTGCATCCCTAAAGAAAAGCAGCTGTAAATTATTCAGGGGTTACTCTAGCACTGATGAAAATTTCCTTTGTTTTGTATTTCTAGCTTAAATAATTCTCTATCAGGACTTAAGCAGTCTTATTATTTCTTTGTAATTATGGATAGTCTGGGTATCCTTTAGTTTTCACATCCACATTTATTTTCTTAAGAACATTCTTTATTCCAAAAGTCTCTTTCCTTCCTTCCTTCCTTTCTTTCTTTCTTTCTTTTTTTTTTAACGTGTACTACTTTGGAGGCCTGTTAAACCTTTTCTTGAATAAAATGACCAATTTGTGAATAGTAGAATAATTGATTGCTAAAGTGCTGGAGAGCCTAAACATATGTACACACACACACACACACACACACACACACACACACACACACACACCTTCTTCATCTACTATCTATCATCTATCAATTATCTACCTATCATTGATCTATCGTCTATTTTCATCATCTGTCATCTCTATGAATTGATGAAGCGTAAGCTAGATAAACGTACTGAAAAAGAGAGAGTGTCAGAAGAAAGACTCAGCTCTAGCATCTTGACGTGGGTAGTAGGCTGGTAATCCTTTAATGTGAGAATATTATTCTCTGGAAGATTCCACTGCATGATTCGCATAAAGCATCATTTTTTGTGTACCTGTCATTTCCCAAGCACTCTGGTAAACATTTTTCATATTTTTATTATCTTATTTGTTGCTTAAGTGGACAAGCTAGTCAATAACCATCTCTGTGAACTTTTTTTCTTTTTTGTTTTGTTTGTGATTTTTCCTGTAGTACTACTTGATACTTGAGTCTTAAGGTTGTTTGTGTTAATAATGCAAACCAGCATTTATTGAGAACTTACTTTATCCCCATAGTAATTTAAATATCTTATACACAATTTCTCATTTAATTATTTCAATGTTGTTATAAAGTAGATCATAGTTATTTTAATTTTATAGGTAAGGATAGTACAACTCAAAGAGACAATTCACTTCCATATTATCCATATTTTTCTTATGCTCTTCTTTTAGTCCTGCTACTCAAATTCTTTTCTGAAAATAATTTCTGTTGAAGAGCAAGAATTTGTGATGTCGTAGAGATTAATTATGGCTGTGTTAATTATTAATTAGGTAAATCTGAACAAATAATGGTTATTTCTAGATCTCATGTATGTATCTGTACAATGAGGATAACAACACATAATGCAATGTTTAATTTGAGGACACATCATAAAAATCAATACAAAACCTATAATTCTTTAGCATATTCAAAGTAAACAGTAGTATTAGGTATAGAGATTATGACTGAAGTAGGCAAAGTTTGATTATGCAAAAAAAAAAAGTTTATACTTTGGAGGCAGATTGAATTTGGTCACACAAATTAACTATCTCCTTATTATTCCAAGTATCAGATTACTCAACTGTTACATGAGGATTATAATATTACTACCTGGTATGATTATTTTGGGAGTTAATTTAAATAACTCATATAAAACATAGCTACATATATTAAGTATTCAATAACTATTAGGTATTTTCATTGTTATTGATTTGTTATTTCTCACTTTTAGTATAGAAGCTTACATCTATTTTTTCATGACTCCTTTAATCCTAGAACTTCTATTTGCTTATACAGTTTTTATTTTCTACACTCCTCATTCACATACAAAAAACCCCCAGATTTTCTTTCTGTTTGATCTGACAGAATTTGGTCTTATTGGGTAGCATTCTCCTCCAAACTTGGATTAGCCCACATAACTTACATTACTTGTTTTATTTCCTTATAATCTAATAGAGTTATTTTATTTAATCCTCACCTTCTGACTTGTTTCCTCAAGCTAAGCCACAGATAACAATTTGAGAATTGAAGGACACCTGATTAACTACCTCTTTTTACATACGTGTTACTTGAGTATTTAATGTAAAAACTCATAATCAGTATATTATTTATGTAAATAAAATCCTTAATAGCTAATTTAGTCAGGGAATATGAACTACACTATTAAATGTGTTCTAATATTTAAATTCATATAGTAGGGGAGGATAAAAATGACAGAGGAGTAGGAGACCTAAATTTAGTCTGGTCCCAGCTCGACAATTATCCAACCATTCTGAACACCTACAAACTCAACAAGAGATCTAAGAAAAGAATAGTAGCAATTGTATGAACAGAAAAGTAACTACTTTCTGGAAGGTAGGGCATGTTGAGAAGTGAATCTAAAGTAGTATTTTGGAAGACAGACCACAGTGGGAGGAAGCCTCTGTTAGCCAGCTAGGGCAAGTGATAGAGCAGAGGAGCACAAAATTGGAACTTTTAGAAGTCTGCTCCACTGGGGGATGTCACTCCAGTGGCTAAGCAGGGGGAGTGGAAACTTCACTGAGACAATGTGGTCTCAGGACCCACAGGATCACAGAAAGATAGGGTGTGGCTGAGTGCAGCAGAGCACCCAGATATTGGAGTGGGTAATCCAGATGCAAAGACAGAGCTGAAAAGTGGACTTTCAGCTTGGGATTGCCATAAACCATGATCTGAGGCACAGTAGGGTCACTACTCATCAAACAGGGACCCCACAAGTGACAGATTTGGGAGCATGCCACAAGAATCTGATATTTAGAAACTCCAAACAGGGTCGTGTGCCAGAGATAGAGATGCTCAGTCACAGCTGGGTGAGCATGGAGTGTGGCCAGAGAACAGGGAGACAGGAGTGATTGACTGTTTTTCTCTAAGGGCTCACTGAGGAGTAGAACCCTGATTTCTCAGCTCCTCTGGGGCCAGAGATTGGGAAACTGCCATTTTCATTCTTGTCTTCCAAAGCTGTATGGGAAGCTTTCAGGGAACAAAAGCTGCTAAGAGCAAAACAAGCAGATTACTTAGCCTGGCCCCTGGCAAGGGTGGTACAATTCTGCCTCAGGCAAAGACATTTGAGAATCACTGCAACAGGCCTCTCCCCCAGAAGATCAGCAAGAACATCAGGGCAAGACCAAGTTTACCTATCAAGGAGAACGGCAAAATTACAGTGCGAATATAGCACATAGAATTCATGGCTTTTTCCCATGATGCTTTAGTTTTTCAAAGTTAACTTTTTAAATTTTCCTTATTTTTTTCTTTTTCTTTTTTTTTTTTAATTTTTCTTCTGTCCTTTTGCAATGAACATCTTATAAATTCCTTTTTTAAAATCTTTTTTAGGGATGCCTGGGTGGTTCAGTCAGTTAAGCTGCTGCCTTCAGCGCAGGTCATGATTCCAGGGTCCTGGGATCAAGTTCCCTATCGGGCTCCTTGCTTGGCAGGAAACCTGCTTCTCTCTCTACCTCTGCCTGCCACTCTGCCTGCTTGTGTGCTCTCTCTCTCTCTCTCTCTCTCTCTCTCTCTGACAAATAAATAAATAAAATCTTTTAAAAATTAAATTTTTTAATATTCATTTTTATAGTCATATTCTATCCCCTCATTGTATTCAATCTTATTTGTGTGTGTGTATGTATCTATATATATAGATATATAGATATTCTTTCTTTAAAATGTTTCTTTCTTTAAAATTTTGAGATACAGATTCTTCTAACAGACCAAGATATACCTTAAATCAAGTATATGGTTTGGTTTAGTCTCCTGCCTGATCACATTCTCTCCATTTCTTAAAAATATTTTTCTTTTTTTTCCAACCAACTTCTTATCAATTCCTTTTTAAAAATATTTTTTTAAATTTTCATCTTTACAGTTATGTTCCATCCCTTTATTGTATTTACCCTTATGTGTGTGTGTGTGTTTCTCTTTCTTTAAAAACTTGGGCAGCAATTTCTTCTAATAGACCAAAATACACCCCAAATCTAGTATGTGGCTCTGTTCTATTCATCAGAATGATCATTGTCTCCCCTCCCCTTTTGGGTTTCAAGTCTCTTCTGATTTGTTTAGTATATTTTTCTGGGTTCATTGCTATGCTTTTAACATTTTGTTCTCTCATTCATCTATTCTTCTCTAGACAAAATAACAAAATGGACAAACTAATCTAAAACACACACACACACACACACACACACACACAAGAGGCAGTACCAGCTGCCAGAGACCTAATCAATACAGACATTAGTAAGATGTCAGAACTAGAGTTCAGAATGATGATTACAAAGATACTAGCTAGGGATGCCTGGGTGGCTCAGTTGGTTAAGCAGCTGCCTTTGGCTCAGGTCATGATCCCAGCATCCTGGGATCGAGTCCCACATCAGGCTCCTTGCTCAACAGGGAGCCTGTCACTCTCTCTGTCTCTGCTTACCACTCTGCCTATGGTCGCTTGCTCTCTCTCTCTCTCTGACAAATAAATAAATAAAATCTTAAAAAAAATAAAGATACTAGCTAGGCTTGAAAAAAGCATAGAAGATACTAGAGAATCCCATTTTGGAGAAATAATAGAACTAAAATCTAACCAAGTCCAAATCATAAGGCTATTTATGAGGTACAATAAAAAATGGAGGCCCTAACTGCTAGGATAAATGAGGCAGAAGAGAGAATTTGTGATATAGAAGATTAAATGATGTAGAATAAAGAATCAGAGAAAAAAAGAGGTAAACCACCACTGGATTATGGAGGGAGAATTTAAGAGATAAGTGACACCATAAAACAAAATAATATTAGAATAATTGGTATCCAAGAAGAAGAAGAAAAGAAAGGCAGAAGGTTTATTGGAACAAATTATAGTGGAGAACTTCCCTAATTTGGGGAAGGAAACAGGCATTAAAGTCTGGGAGGCACAGAGAAACCCCTTCAAAATCAATAAAAATAGGTCAACACCCCATCATCTAAGAGTAAAACTTACAAGTCTCAGAGACAAAGAGAAAATCCTAAAAGCAACTTGGGATATGAGGTCTATAACTACAATGGTAGAAACATTAGATTGGCAGCAGAAATATCCACAGAGACTTAGCAGGCCAGAAAGGACTTGCATGATATGTTCGGAGGACTAAACAAGAAAAATATGCTGCAAAGAATACTATATCCAGCTAGGCTGTCATTGAAAATGGAAGTAGAGATAAAGAGCTTCCAGGACAAACAAAAACTAAAAGAATTTGCAAACACCAAACCAGCCCTACAAGAAATATTGAATGGGGTCCTCTAAGCAAAGACAGAACCCAAAAGTAACATAAACCAGAAAGGAACAGAGAGAAGATACAGTAACAGTCACCTTAGAAGCAATACAGTGGCACTAAATTTATATATTTCAATAGTTATCTTGAATGTAAATGGGCTAATTGTGCCAATCAAAAGACACAGGGTATCAGATTGGGTAAAAGAACAAGACCCATCAATATTCTTTCTGCAAGAGACTCACTTTAAACCCAAAGACACCTCCAGATTTAAAGTGAGAGGGTAGAAAATCATTTACCATGCTAATGGACATCAAAAAAAAGCTGAAGGTGCAATAGTTATATCAGACAAGTTAGATTTTAAGCCAAAGACTATAATAAGAGAGGAGGGAGGACACTATATCATACTTAAAGAGTCTATCCAACAAGAAGACCTAACAGTTACTTTTTTAAGATTTTATGGGAGTTGTAGAGGGTGGCTTCCCACTGAGGGGGAGTGGAAGAAGCAGGCTTCCCACTGATCAGGGAGCCTGATTCAGGACTCAATTCCAGGACCCTGAGATCATGACCTGAGACAAAGGCAAATGCTTAATGACTGAGCCACCCAGGTGCCCAAAGTTCTAACAGTTTAAAATATCTATGCCCCTAGCATGGGCAGACACAATTATATAAGTCAATTAATAATAAAATTAAAGAAACACATCAACGATAATACAAAAATAGTAGGAGACATTAACACCCCCCCTTACTAAAATGGACAGATCATCTAAGCAAAAGATCAACAAGGAAATTAAGTCTTTAAATTACACACAGGACCAGATGGACTTGACAGATATATTCAGAACATTGCATCTCAAAGCAAAAAAACACAAATTCTTCTCTAGTGCACATGGAAACTTCTGCAGAATAGATCACATCCTGGGTCACAAATCAGGTCTCAACCAGAACCAAAAGAATGGGATCATTCCCTCCATATTTTTGGACCACAATGCTTTGAAACTGGAACTTAATTACAAAAGGAAAGTTGGAAAGGACTCACATACATGGAGACTAAAAAGCATATGGGTCAGCCAGGAAATTAAAGAAGATTTTTTAAAAAATTCATGGAAACAAATGAAAATGAAAACACAACTGTTCAAAATCTTTGGGCTGCACCAAAGGTTGTCCTAAGAGGAAAGTATATAGAAATACAAGACTTTCTCAAGAAACAAGAAAGGTCTCAAATATACAACCTAACCCTACACCTAATGGAGTTGGAGCAAGAACAGCAGATAAAGCCTAAACCCAGCAGGAGTAGAGAAATAATAAAGATCAGAGCAGAAATCAATGAAATAAGAACCAAAAGAACAGTAGAACAGATCAATGAAACTACGAGCTGGTTCTTTGAAAGAATTAATAACATTGATAAACCCCTGGCCAGACTTACCCAAAAGAAAAAAAAGAAAGGACTCAAATTAATAAAATCATGAATGAAAGAGGACAGATCACAACACCAAAGAAATCAAGACAAGTTTAAGAACATATTATGAACAACTATATGACAGCATCTGGAAGAAATAGATGCATTCCTTGAGATGTATAATCTACCAAAACTGAACCAGGAAGAAATAGAAAACTTGAACAAACCGATAACCAGCAAAGAAAATGAAGCAGTAATCAAAAGTCTCCCAACAAACAAAAGCCCAGGGCCAGATGGCTTCCTGGGGAATGTCCACCAAATATTTATTTATTTACTTATTATTATTATTATTATTTTTGGTTTCACTTTTTTATTTTTTATTTCTTTTCAGCGTAACAGTATTCATTGTTTTTGCACCACACCCAGTGCTCCATGCAATACGTGCCCTCTCTAATACCCACCACCTGGTTCCCCCAACCTCCCACCCCCCCCCCCTTCAAAACCCTCAGATTGTTTTTCAGAGTCCATAGTCTCTCATGGTTCACCTCCCCTTCCAATTTCCCTCAACTCCCTTCTCCTCTCCATCTCCCCTTGTCCTCCATGCTATTTGTTATGCTCCACAAATAAGTGAAACCATATGATAATTGACTCTCTCTGCTTGACTTATTTCACTCAGCATAATGTCTTCCAGTCCCGTCCACGTTGCTACAAAAGTTGGGTATGCATCCTTTCTGATGGAGGCATAATACTCCACAGTGTATATGGACCACATCTTCTTTATCCATTCATCCGTTGAAGGGCATCTTGGTTCTTTCCACAGTTTGGTGACCGTGGCCATTGCTGCTATAAACATTGGGGTACAGATGGCCCTTCTTTTCAATACATCTGTATCTTTGGAGTAAATACCCAGTAGTGCAATTGCAGGGTCATAGGGAAGCTCTATTTTTAATTTCTTGAGGAATCTCCACACTGTTTTCCAAAGTGGCTGCACCAACTTGTATTCCCCCCAACAGTGTAAGAGGGTTCCCCTTTCTTCACATCCTCTACAACACATGTTGTTTCCTGTCTTGCTAATTTTGGCCACTCTAACTGGTGTAAGGTGGTATCTCAATGTGGTTTTAATTTGAATCTCCCTGATGGCTAGTGATGATGAACATTTTTTCATGTGTCTGGCAGCCATTTGTATGTCTTCATTGGAGAAGTGTCTGTTCATATCTTCTGCCCATTTTTTAATATGTTTGTCTGTTTTGTGTGTGTTGAGTTTGAAGAGTTCTTTATAGATCCTGGATATCAGCCTTTTGTCTGTACTGTCATTTGCAAATATCTTCTCCCATTCCGTGGGTTGCTTCTTTGTTTTCTTGACTGTTTCCTTTGCTGTGCAAAAGCTTTTGATCTTGATGAGTCCCAAAAGTTCATCTTCACTTTTGTTTCCTTTGCCATTGGAGACATATCTTGAAAGAAGTTGCTGTGGCTGTTATCGAAGAGGTTACTGCCTATGTTCTCCTCTAGGATTCTGATGGATTCCTGTCTCGCGTTGAGGTCTTTTATCCATTTTGAGATTATCTTTGTGTATGGTGTAAGAGAATGGTCAAGTTTCATTCTTCTACATATAGCTGTACAGTTTTCCCAGCACCATTTATTGAGGAGACTGTCTTTTTTCCACTGTATTTTTTCTGTTTTGTCGAAGATTATTTGACCATAGAGTTGAGGGCACATATCTGGGCTCTCTACTCTGTTCCACTGGTCTATGTGTCTGTTTTTATGCCAGTACCATGTTGTCTTGTTGATCACAGCTTTGTAGTAAAGCTTGAAATCAGGTAACGTGATGCCCCCAGTTTTATTTTTGTTTTTCAACAATTCCTTAGCGATTCAGGGTCTCTTCTGATTCCATACAAATTTTTGGATTATTTGCTCCAGCTCTTTGAAAGATACCGGTGGAATTTTGATCAGAATGGCATTAAAAGTATAGATTGCTCTAGGCAGTATAGACATTTTAACAATGTTTATTCTTCCAATCCAAGAGCATGGAATGGTCTTCCATCTTTTTGTGTCTCCCTCAATTTCTTTCATGAGTGTTCTGTAGTTCCTCGAGTACAGTTCCTTTACCTCTTTGGTTAGTTTTATTCCCAGGTATCTTATGGTTCTTGGTGCTATAGTAAATGGAATCGATTCTCTAATTTCCTGTTCTGTATTTTCATTGTTAGTGTATAAGAAAGCCAATGATTTCTGTACATTGACTTTGTATCCTGCTACGTTGCTGAATTGTTGTTTGAGTTCTAGTAGTTTGGGGGTGGAGTCTTTTGGGTTTTCCATATAAAGAATCATGTCATCTGCGAAGAGAGAGAGTTTGACTTCTTTGTTGCCAATTTGGATACCTTTTATTTCTCTTTGTTGTCTGATTGCTGTTGCTAGGATTTCTAATACTATGTTGAACAAGAGTGGTGAGAGTGGGCATCCTTGTCGTGTTCCTGATCTCAATGGGAAGGCTGCAAGCTTTTTCCTATTGAGGATGATATTTGCTGTGGGTCTTTCACAGATAGATTTTATGAAGTTCAGGAATGTGCCCTCTATCCCTATACTTTGAAGCGTTTTAAACAGGAATGGATGCTGGATTTTGTCAAATGCTGTTTCTGCATCAATTGTGAGGATCATATGGTTCCTCTCTCTTCTCTTATTAATTTGTTCTATCACATTGATTGATTTGTGAATGTTGAACCATCCTTGTAGCCCAGGGATGAATCCCACCTGGTCATGGTGGATAATCTTTTTAATGTGCTGCTGGATCCTGTTTGCTAGGATCTTGTTGAGAATCTTAGCATCCATATTCATCAGTGATATTGGTCTGAAATTCTCCTTTTTGGTAGGGTCTTTGCCTAGTTTGGGGATCAGGGTAATGCTGGCTTCATAAAAAGAGTCTGGAAGTTTTCCTTCTGCTTCAATTTTTTGAAACAGCTTCAGGAGAGTAGGTATTATTTCTTCTTTGAAAGTTTGGTAGAATTCCCCAGGGAATCCATCAGGTCCTGGGCTCTTGTTTTTTGGGTGGTTTTTGATCACTGCTTCAATCTTATTACTAGATATGGGTCTATTCAGGTTGTCAATTCTTCCTGTTTCAATTTTGGGAGGTTATAGTTTTCGAGGAATGCATCCATTTCATCTAGGTTGTTTAGCTTATTGGCATATAACTGTTGATAATAACTTCTGATGATTGTTTCTACTTCCTTGGTAGTTGTGATCTCTCCCTTTTCATTCATAATGTTATTAATTTGGGCTTTCTCTCTTTTCTTTTGGATTAGTGTGGCCAATGGTTTATCGATCTTATTGATTCTTTCAAAAAAACAACTTCTAGTTTCATTGATACATTCTACTGTATCTCTGGTTTCTACCTCATTGATCTCAGCTCTAATCTTGATTATTTCCCTTCTTATGTGTGGAGTTTGTTTGATTTGTTGTTGATTCTCCAGTTCCTTAGGTGTAGAGACTGCTGGTGTATTCTGGATTTTTCAATTTTTTTGAGGGAGGCTTGGATAGCTATGTATTTCCCCCTTAGGACTGCCTTTGCTGTATCCCATAGGTTTTGGACTGAAGTGTCTTCATTCTCATTGGTTTCCATGAATTGTTTCAGTTCTTCTTTGATCTCCTGGTTGATCCAAGCATTCTTATCCAAGGTGGTCTTTAGCTTCCAGATGTTTGAGTTCCTTGCAAACTTTTCCATGTGATTGAGCTCCAGTTTCAAAGCATTGTGATCTGAGAATATGCAGGGAATAATCTCAGTCTTTTGGTATCGGTTGAGTCCTGATTTGTGACCCAGTATGTGGTCTATTCTTGAGAAGGTTCCATGTGCACTTGAGAAGAATGAGTATTCTGTTATTTTAGGGTGGAATGTTCTGTATATATCTGTGAGGTCCATCTGGTCCAATGTGTCATTCAATGCTCTTGCTTCTTTATTGATTTTCTGCTTCGATGATCTGTCTATCTCTGAGAGGCGTGTTAAGATCTCCTACTATTAATGTATTCATATCAATATGACTCTTTATCTTGATTAACAGTTTTCTTATGTAATTGGCTGCTCCCCTATTGTGGGCATAGATATTTACAATTGTTAGATCGTCTTGGTGGATAGTCCCTTTAAGAATTATGTAGTGTCCTTCTGTATCTCTGACTACAGTCTTTAGTTTAAAATCTAATTTATCTGATATGAGAATTGCTACCCTGGCCTTCTTTTAAGGCCCATTGGCATGAAAGATGCTTCTCCATCCCTTTACTTTCAGTCTGGGTGTATCTTTAGGTTCAAAATGGGCCCATATGGATGGGTCCTGTCATTTTATCCAATCTGCAACCCTGTGCCATTTTATGGGCACATTTAGGCCATTCACATTGAGAGTGATTTTTGATAGATACGTTTTTATTGAAATCGTGTTACCTTTGAAGTCTTTCTTTCTGTAGATTATCTCTATATTTCAGTTCAATGCTATTCTTAGGATTTTTTCCTCTTTTATAGAACCCCCACATAATATTTCCTGCAGTGTTGGCTTGGTCGTTGCATAGTCTTTTAAGCCTTGCTGGTCTTGGAAACTATCTCTCCATCCATTTTGAATGTCAGTCTTGCTGGATAAAGTATTCTTGGCTGCATGTTCTTCTCATTTAGTGCCCTGAATATATCTTGCCAGCCCTTTCTGACTTGCCAGGTCTCTGTGGACAGGTCTGATGTTATTCTGATGGGCTTTCCTCTGTAAGTAAGGAGCCTCTTTGTCCTAGCGGCTTTCAAGAGATTGTATCTACAATTATGATTCCTCAATTTAATTACAAGGTACCTTGATGTTTTTCTTGAATCTATAATCTTGGGTGGAGATCGTTCAGCCTCTAGTACATGAACACTGGTTCCATTCATGAGATTGGGAAAATTTCATGAAGAACTTGTTCCACTATATCTTCTAGACTTCTTTCTTTCTCCTCCCCTTCAGGGATTCCAATAATTCTCATGTTGGAACATTTCATGGCATCATTTATTTCCCTGATTCTGTTTTCATGGCTTCTAAGCTGTTTGTTCCAGGCTTCCCACTGATCCTTTCTCTCTATCTGTTTGTCCTCCAGATCACTATTTCTATCTTCTGTCTCAGTTACCCTAGCTTTTAGAGAATTTAGATTAGATTGGAACTCATTGAGAGCATTGTGAACCTCATACCTGGTCGCTTTCAGCTCTGCCCTAACATTGTGAACTTCATCCCTGGTTGCTTTCAGTTCGGCCCTAATCAATTCCGTTTGGTCATCCATGGTTTTCTCCAACCTAGCTATTGCCTGGATAATTGTTAGCCTGAATTTTCTTTCCAACTAGTGTCTATGTTGATAGTCATTAGCTCTGTTGCAGAAGTCCCTTCCTCTGTATTTTTCTTCTGTTGGCCATTCCTCCTCCTAGTCATTTTGGTGAGAGATGACTGAACGGATGTAGCTGAATGTATCGACTGTGGTGCAGTCAAGGTGCACCCTGGAACACTTCTGAGCAATCAGGGTTCCCTACCCAAATGAGAGAAAAAAGAAAAGAAAAAAAAAAAAGAGAGAGAGAGAGAGAGAGAGAGAGAAACAGACAGGGAAAAAAGGGAAGATAAAAGAGAAGGTTCAGCCCAAACGGGCCCCAAGGTAAGATTGATGAAGTATACAAACAAAAACAGACAAACAAAAAGACTGCCCACTGGTGTCTTCTTCCCCTGTAGATATCCAAACGTGTATAATTCTGATCTCAGGCTGATTTCATGGATGATCGGAGTTCTTTGGTAGGTAATCAGCTCACTTTAGGGTTCAGGTTGAAATAGCGCCTCCTCCTGATTCCCTGCCATCTTGTCTCTCGGATGGTTTCACTTCTGGCTCACTCCAATTTCCTAGTCCAGAGCCCCCAGGGCTCCTGATACCAAGCTCCTTGGAGCCACCAGCATGCATCTATCCATAAGAATTTCCAAAGTCTCTCCTCCTGACTCCACCACCAAAGAACCTCTACTCCTGACATGGATGTGACATTGCGCCCAATGTATCTGCTGCTTTCTCTGAACATCAGTGTCCTGTGACAAGCTGCATCACTGACCCAGATGCTGGTGTTCAAAACTTCAGGTTTTGTGGAACCAGAGCAGAGAAATGTTGTCAGGTGGGAACAAGTAGGCATCTGCAACCTATGGCCTGCACATCTGTTTCAGTTCCCACTAGGGAACTCCCACAGGTCAATCTCACCTTCTCCTGCCTCACCGCTGCCTCCTGGGGCAGCTGGGGGCCCACCCACAGACAGCTTATTTTTAAGAATTTTTATTTATTTATTTGACAGAGATTGAGATCACAAGTAGGCAGATGGCAGACAGAGACTTGGGGAAGCAGGCTCCCTGCTGAGCAGACAGCCTGATGTGGGGCTCAATTCCAGGACCCTGAGATTATGACCTGTGCCGAATTCAGAGGCTTAACCCATTGAACCACCCAGGTACCTCTACCAAATACTTAAAAAAGAATTAATACTTATTCTCCTGAACCTGTTCCAAAAAATAGAAATGGAAAGAAAGCTTCCAAACATATTCTAGAAGACCAGCATCACCTTGATCCCAAAACCAAAGACTCCATCAAACAGGAGATTTACAGACCAATATCCCTGATGAACATAGATGAAAAAATTCTTACCTAAAAACTAGCCAATAGGATCCAGCAGTATATTAAAAGGATTTTTCACCACAGCCAAAGTGGGATTTATTCCTGGGCTGCAGGGTTGGTTCAACATCTGCAAATCAATCAATGTGATACAATACATTAATAAAAGAAAGAACAAGAATCATATTATGCTCTCAATAGATACAGAAAAAGCATTTGACAAAGTACATCATTCTTTCTTGATTAAAACTCTTCACAGTGAAGGGCTAGAAGTACATACTTTGATATCATAAAAACCTTCTATGGAAAACCCACAGCAAATATCATTCTCAATGAGGAAAAACTGAGAGCTTTTCCCCTAAGGTCAGGAACATGGAAAGGCTGTCCCCTATCACCACTGCTATTCAAAATAGTGCTAGAAGTCCTAGCCTCATCAATCAGACTACAAAAATAAAAAAAGGACATCTGAATCAGCCCAAAGAGTGAAACTCTCACTCTTTGTAAATGATATTGTAAGGGCCTATTCAGCCAGAGCAGCCCCACCCCGGTTGAACTGCCATTTTGCTGTAAAGCTTAAATTGACCTTGCCCCCCCCCCCCAGGGGAACTTATTTAAAAGCAAGTCTGGGAAACCAGTCCCAGGTAACAAAGTCCAAATACAAGGGTGGGTCAGGCCAGGTGGAGGTATTCAATCAGTGGGGGTGCATACTGTCTCCTAGCTACCAAGGAGTATGGGCCCCCGCCCTTTGGGAGCCTTTTGGCGCCAATCCTAACCAAGGTGTGATAGGCTAAATCAAATGTCTACTAGGGTAAATTGTAATTCAGTTGGTCGCCTAGCATCCCTGTGGAGTTTCTTGTGTGTGTGTTACAATCTCATTGGCCACCTGTGTGTGGCCAGGCCCAACCACATGGCCTTTGCTCTATAAAAGTTAGTCTGGAAAGCAGGGAGTGGTCGTCCTCTCTGGAGGGGTGGCCCCGACCAGTCTGTTTGACAGTCGGTCTGATTCCTGATGCTTGGTGTGAAATAAAGCTTTGTTTGACCTTTGCTTTGCATCAGTCTCGCTCCTTTAATCACAGACCCATTATTGGGGTACCCAATTTTGGGGGACCCAACATTGGGGGCTCGTCCAGGATTAAACGACAAGAACTGAGCCAGCATCGGAATTTCTGGGTCTGAATCTGTCTGGTTGCGAAGCTCCAGGTAGAGCCCACTGGACAGAAGCTGGACGCAGCCATGCTCCCCAGGGCTGGAGTGGATGCGGGGACGCCCCATCACTCTTCTGGTAGATCGTCTAGGGGTCTCAGTCCCCCCTAGGCAGTCCTCAGGGTCTGTAGGGGGCTGGGTAACCCCCATCAGCAGGTGAGCCGCTGGGTCTGGTTCTGGTCTGTGGCTAGTCTTGGCGAGCATCTGTGGCTCATCCCGGCGAACGTCTGTAGGGGGCCAGGTAACCTTCGCCAGCGGCAGCCTCTGGGTGAGGGCCGCTGGGTCTGGTTCTGATCTGTGGCTCATCTCGGTGAGCATCTGTGGTTCTGTAAGGGCCTGCTTAGCCAGAGCGAGCCATTTTGTTGTTTATGCAGTAAGCTTAGATTGACCCTGCCCCCCAGAGGACCTTACTTAGAAACAAGTCTGGGAAACCAGAAAAATATGACTGACCAGCCCCTGATAACAGAGCCCATATACCAGGCGTGTCAGGTCAGGGGGAGATAACAGAGCCCAGAATACAAGGATGAGCCAAACCAGGTGAAGACATCCAATCAGGAAAGCACCTCCCTAACCACCCAAGATTGTGGGCCCTGCCTTTTGGGCACCGATTCTGACCAGAGTGATAGGCTAGTTCAAATCACTACTATAGGGTAAATTGTAATTCAATTGGCCACCTGTGTGTGGCCAGGCTCAACCACATGGCCTTTACTCTAAATAAGTTAGTCTGTGAGGCTGGGAGGGGTCGCCTCTTTGCAAGAGATGGCCCTGGCCAGTCAGTTTGAGTCTCAATGCTTGGCGCGAAATAAAGCTTTGCTTGACCTTCGCTTTTTATCAGTCTTGCTCCTTTGACCATGGACCCAACATTGGGGGCTTGTCCGGGATCAAACGACCAGAACTGAGCCAGCATCAGAATTTCTGGGAAAAGCCTCCGGAGGTAAGATCTCAAGACCCCTTGAGATCCTGCCTGTCTTTCTGTTTGTCTGTCTGATTGCGGAGCTCCAGGGTAAAGCCCACCGGAGAGAAGCTGGACGCAGCATTGCTCTCCAGGGCTAGAGTAGATGTGGGGACACCCCATCCCTCCGGGGGGAGATTGCCAGGGGGTACGAGCCCTCCCAGGCAATCAGGGGACCGAGAAAATCCCCACCAGCGAGTGCATCTAGGGGACTGAGAAAATCCCCACCAGCGAGTGCATCTAGGGAACTGAGAAAATCCCCACCAGCAAGTGTGTCTAGGGGACTGAGAAAATCCCCAGCAACTGCTGGGTTTACAGATGCTCGTAGGGAACCGATAAAATTCCCCACTGGGTCTACAGATGCTCATAGGGAACCAAGAATATTCCCTACAGCGGCAGGTTACGTTTTTAAGCTGGAATTATATCTTGCACATCTTTGGGCTTAACATCTGGTCGAAGAAGGGCCACTGGGTCTGTGGCTGTCTTTGTCTTGTCTTTTTATTGTCTGTTGTGTTGTTTATTATGTTTAAAGAAATGGTGCAAGCAGAGAGTGAGGGGACTCTTTCATCTCTCCGTTCTTCCTAATAGATATGGGGCTTCTCCCTTACTCATTTCTTGTGTTAATGGCTGGCTATAACTGGAGCCAACTGGGGTTGGTCTAACTCGAGACAGACTATAGGGAATATTCCCAAACAGCTGCTGAAACTCTCTTTGTTTCAGGGAAGTTTCTCTGTCTTCTCTGGCCCAACTTGAACTGCTTAACCCTTCCCCCCTTGCTGGTGGGAAAGCATGGTGTCTTCTCCTATCTTGGAGCTGATGAGCCCTAAAACTGGAAATCCTTTCTCTGACTCCTAGCAGCACTTTGTTTCTTCTGTCTCCCCCTTTTCCTGTTTCTGCATCAACATGCGTGCATCCTGCATGACAAGCCTCTAGATCATGCACCGTGGCTCCTTCTCTCTTCACTGTCAAGGAGCAAGAAGAGCAGTCCCTGGACCTAACACCCCCCACTCCAGATCCTCCCACCCATGTCTCGGGTAAACATTCAAAATGGAGTGGGCCCACGTGGAACATAAATCAGTATTTGAACTAAGTTAAGTTTGTTGGTTTAATTAAGATATACATGTCTTTTTAAGTTATCAGCAGTAAATGTGAAACTTCAGAGTTTACTTAAGATCAAATAAGCTCTCATTATTTCTGTTAAAATCTGTTGAAATCTATTAGCAAAGAGATGACTAAACTGATGGTTAATTGTATGTCTCAAAGTTTAATGGGTAATTGCTGAAGTAGCTTTCAAAGTCTTTGCTAACCTGAAACTTTAAACCAAATGGGATAAAATGCTAGAGCGCTGGTTGCTGGAACTAGGTTTGTGCTTTTGAAATCTGTTGGTAAACATGTTTTGTGCTTAACTGATTCATTAATTTGCCATCTGAAGAATTCTGTTGTAACAGTTCACAATTGGTTAATAACTGATTAAGGTGTTTCTAAGAGTACAAAATTCTGCTAAGTGTAACTAAGACTGATAGAAATAAGGAAACAACTCTGTATGTAGAAAAAGTAGAAGATATGTAATAAAGATTTAAGGAATGGGAGTACATTTTGTTGAAGGTAAAAGAAGGTAATTTTGTCCTAAATGAGATGGTGGTTTGGAAGGAAATGATTTGGGACAAAACCTGAATACAAAGGAAAGTTGTAGAAGGTTTGTGGAGGGAAATCTTCAGAAAAGGAATTTTAGGTATGGTCAGGACAGACTAAAAAAAAAAAAAAAAAAAAAGGCGGGGGGAGAAAAAGACCAGATGCCTGATCCTGTTTAAATAAGAAAAAAAGAAAAATAGCCTCCAAGGTGATTTAGCACTCTCCTGACATGCCTCCATATAGATTATACTTCCAAGTGAAAGTGCCATTTGGCCTTGAGAGATTAAGAAAGCATCCCAACCTTGAGGGACTGCAAAAACACCCTGTTACCTCCCCCTGACCCCCATTGCCTGTAACCATAGAAACTCACTCTTATTTGTAAAGAGTGAAAGGGGAGACTGATCACCTCCCATTAGCCAGGGATAAAGCTTTGCTTGACCTTCGCTTTGTATCAGTCTCACTCCTTTAATCACGGACCCATTATTGGGGTACCCAATTTTGGGGGACCCAGCAATATGAAACTTTATGTGAGAAACCCAAAAGACTCCACTCCAAAACTGTTAGAACTCATACAGGAATTCAGTAAAGTGTCAAGATATGAAATCAATGCACAGAAGTCAATTACATTTCTATACACCAACAAGACAGAAGAAAGAGAAATTAAGGAGTTGGTTCCATTTACAATTGCACTCAAAACCATAAGATACCTAGGAATAAATCTAACTAAAGAGGCAAAGAATCTGCATTCAGAAAACTATAGAATAATCATGAAAGAAATTCAGGAAGACACAAAGAAATGGAAAAAAAAATTCCATGCTCATGGATTGGGAGAACAAATATTGTGAAAATGTCTATGCTACCTAAAGCAATCTACACATTTAAGACGATCCTTATCAAAATGACATAAACTTTTTTCAAAGAAATAGAACCAATAATCCTAAAATTTGTATGGAACCAGAAAAGACCCTAAATAACCAGTGTTGAAAAGGAAAAACAAAGCTGGTGTCATCACAATTCCAGACTTTAAGCTCTATTACAAAACTGTAATCATCAAGATGCTAGCGTACTGGCACAAAAACAGACACATAGATCAATGGAACAGAATAGAGAGCCCAGAAGTAGACCCTCAACTCTATGGCCAACTAATTTTCAACAAAGCAGGAAAGAATGTCCAATGAAAAAAAGTCAGTCTCTTCAACAAATGATATTGGGAAAATTAGACAGCCACATGCAAAAGAATGAAACTGGACCATTTTCTTATACCACACAAAAGAATAGACTCAAAATGCATGAAAGACCTCAATGTGAGATAAGAATCCATCAAAATCCTCGATAATACAGGCAGCAACCTCTTCAACCTCAGCCACAGCAAATTCTTCCTAGAAACATAGCCAAAGGCAAGGGAAGTAAGGGCAAAAATGAACTACTGGGACTTCATCAAGATAAAAAGCTTTTGCACAGCAAAGGAAACAGTTAACAAAACCAAAAGACAACTGACAGAATGGGAGAAGATGTTTGCAAATGGCATATCAGATAAAGGGCTAGTGTCCAAAATCTATAAAGAACTTAGCAAACTCAACACCCAAAGAACAAATAATACAATCAAGAAATGGGCAAAAGACATGAACAGACTTTTCTGCAAAGAAGACATCCAGATGGCCAACAGACACATGAAAAAGTGCTCCATATCACTCGACATCAGGGAAATACAAATCAAAACCACAATGAGATACCACCTCACACCAGTCAGAATGGCTAAAATTAACAAGTCAGGAAATGACAGATGCTGGCGAGGATGCGGAGAAAGGGGAACCGTCCTACACTGTTGGTGGGAATGCAAGCTGGTGCAACCACTCTGGAAAACAGCATGGAGGTTCCTCAAAATGTTGAAAATAGAGCTACCCTATGACCCAGCAATTGCACTACTGGGTATTTACCCTAAAGATACAAATGTAGTGATCTGAAGGGGCACGTGCACCCGAATGTTTATAGCAGCAATGTCTAAAATAGCCAAACTATGGAAAGAACTTAGATGTCCATCAACAGATGAATAGATAAAGAAGAGGTGGTATATATACACAATGGAATACTATGCAGCCACCAAAAGAAATGAAATCTTGCCATTTGCGACGATGTGGATGGAGGTATCATGCTTAGCGAAATAAGACAATCGAGAAAGACAACTATCATATGATCTCACTGATATGAGGAAGTGGAGATGCAACATGGGGGGTTAAGGGGTAGGAGAAGAATAAATGAAACAAGATGGGATTGGGAGGGAGACAAACCATAAGTGACTCTTAATCTCACAAAACAAACTGAGGGTTGATGGGGAGAGGGGGGTTAGGAGAAGGGGGGTGTGGTTATGGACACTGGGGAGGGTATGTGCTATGGTGAGTGCTGTGAAGTGTGTAAACCTGGCGATTCACAGACCTGTACCCCTGGGGATAAAAATATATTATATGTTTATAAATAATAATAAAAAAAAGAAATGGACAGAAGACATGAACAGACATTTCTGCAAAGAAAACATCCAAATGGCCAACAGACACATAAAAATTGTTCAACATCACTCAGCATCAGGGAAATACAAATCAAAACCTCAATAAGATATCACCTCACACCAGTCAGAATAGCTAAAATTAACAAGTCAGGAAATGACAGATGTTGGAGAGAATACGGAGAAAGGGGTATCCTCCTACATTATTGGTGGGAATGCATGCTGGTGCAGTCACTCTGGAAGCAATATGGATGTTCCCCAATAAGTTAAAAATAGAGCTACCCTATGACTCACAATTGCACTACTGATTATTTACACCAAAGATACAAATGCAGTATATCCCTATATTTACAGAATATAAATTCTGTAATTTTCTGTAAATATTTACAGAATATAAATTCTGTAAGGGGCACGTATATCCCTATATTTACAGAAGCACTGTCCACAATAGCCAAACTACTATAGAAAGAACCCAGATGTCCATTGACAGTTGAATGGATAAAGATGTGGTATACAAATACAAAGGGATATTATGCAGCCACCAAAAACAAACAAACAAACAAACAAACAAAACCTTGCCATTTACAATGACATGGATAGAAATATTAGAAATAGAAGGTATTATGCTAAGCAGAATAAGTCAATCAGAGAAAGATAATGATCAAGTGAGCTCACTGATATGAGGAGTTTGAGAAACAAGGCAGAGGATCCTAGGAAAAGGGAGGAAAAAATGAAATAGGATAAAACCAGAGAGGGAGACAAACCATAAGAGACTCTTAATCTCAGGAAACAAACTGAGAGTTGTTGGAGTGGAAGGGGCTTGGAGGGATGGGGTAGCGGGGTATGTACACTGGGTATGTGCTATGATAAGCACTGTGAATTGTGTAAGACTGATGAATCACAGACCTGTACCCCTGAAACAAATAATACAGTATACATTTTAATTAATTAGTTAACTAATTAATTAATGTAGTAATATTACTAAGATGTATGAATAGATCAAAGAACTTAAAAATTTTGTAAGTTTTTGGACAATTATTCTCTGTCAATTATTTCTTATATTACAAAATTTACTAGAGAATTACAGAAAGAAAATCACCAAATAAACAGAATACTTTTTTGGGGGGTAATAAAGTTAAAAAGTCATATTTTTTGGTACATTTCAGAAATTTTTTTTATTTTTTAATTTTTTATTAATTTTTTATTTTTTTAATTTCTTTTCAGTGTACCAGAATTCATAGTTTATGCACCACACCCAGTGCTTCATGCAATATGTGCCCTCCATAACACCCACCACCAGGCTCACCCACCTTCCCACTCCCCCGCCCCTTCAAAACCCTCAGATTGTTTTTCAGAGTCCATAGAAATGTCATGATTTTAATATCAGCACTATAATATGATTTTACTATGTTCTGTCACACCAAAGGGTTTCAAAGGAAATAATGTGTGAAGAAATGGCATTTTACTTCAGAGTGATAATTACAGCTATATTCCATAACAGACAGATCACTACAAAGCATTAATAGTGCCTATTATAATTCAAGAAAACTTCTGTGTGAAGTTATTCAGATTTGAAGGATGATTGTATTGATGACAATGATAAAATAATGGCACTTAGTAATAATAGCATGTTCCATTTTTTGTTTTCTCCTGAAAGATCCTAAGGTTATATATTTGAAAGTTTCTATTTCTGCAATCATGCAAGGCAAGTAAAATATCAGATTATTTTCAGGAAAAAGAAATTGAATCCTCTTAATGGTAACAGTGTGATTTGTAAAATGAGATGCTTTCTTTGAACATTTAGTCATGACTTTGCAACATGCTCCAAGAGAAAAACAAAAATCAATGACAGTATCAGCAACAACAACAATTGCAGCAGAAATTGTAGTTTTGTGACCTATAAAAGATTTCTGATTCGTGAGTATCTCTTCTTTTTTTTTTTTTTTTAAGATTTTATTTGTTTATTTGACAGACAGAGATCACAATAGGCAGAGAGGCAGAGAGAGGAGGAAGCAGGCTCCCTACTGAGGAGAGAGCCCAATGTGGGATTTGATCCCAGAACTCTGGGATCATGACCTGAGCCTAAGGCAGAGGTTTTAGCCCACTGAGCCACCCAGACACCCCAGTATCTCTTCTTTTATAGCTCATCCTTCAGTGATTCATCTAACACCATGAATTAAAGAGTAATAAATGTTGCCATTATTACATTTACCAGTTGTTCTAAGGGTAAATGATTGTCCTGCAAGTAAAATCAAAACAAAACAAAACAAAACAAAAAAACACGATGAACCAAATATATTTAAAATATATTTTAGGTCTAGATGAACACAAAATATATATTGAACCAAACAAGGATGACTTAAAACAAAAATACAGTTTACTAAAAATGACCCAGAAGAAGTGGAAATTGTAAGAGAAAAATTGTCAGAGAACAAATTAGAAATGTAATTAAACATCTAGGATTGAAAATGTTAAGGTCATATATAAAGATATCTTTGGTCTAAATAGCTAACAAATCTAGTATTATTTAAATTACCTTAAAGTACATGGAATTCTTTCCAAATCAATGTATAAAGTTAGCAAAATTTAATGTAAACCTCTAACATATTATACAATGCAAATTATAGAATATTCTTATTGTAATTATTGCATCATTGTTTTAAAAGTGATTTTGAACATAAAGTAAGGGAACAAAGCAAATAAATCAAAAGAAAAACACATTACTGACAAAAATTTCCCTGATAGGGGCACCTGGGCAGCTCAGTCAGTTAAGCTTCTGACTCTTGGTTGACTCTTGGTTTTGGCTTGGGTCAGGATCTCAGGGTCCTGGAAACCAGCAGCTGTCTCTTACCAAACTCTAAATAAAGTGAGAATAAACTAAATCCATGCATTTAATACTGCCTATTTTAAAATCTCAACAGCAAATAATTTCCTAATTTGGGAAATATAAAAATTATTTTGAATCACAACAGAATTTGAGATGGCTAAATTCTCAACATGATTATTGACATTGTTTTGAAAGTCCTATAAGCATCAGAAGACAATAAAATAATAGTTTTTGTTTGTGGATGATAAATTGTATACTCAAGAAAACCAAGCTCTAGAAAAACAAACAAACAAAAAACAAACATTAATTAGATAATGTTTACATCCCCAGATAAATGAAAAATACTTTCTTTGCTTACTTCATCAGTACCTGGGAAGGTAATTAGCTAAATCATTGTATTTAAGGTAACAACAAAAACTATGGGCATGTTTAGGAAGAAATTTAATAATATAGTCCAGGAACTACTTGGTGAAACTAGAAAACTGTACTGAAACTCATAAAACAGAATTTAGATATAATGGCATAACATATCCTTTGTTTTGTTTTGCTTCAAGTTTTTATCTAAATTTCAGTTAGTTATCATATAATATACTATTAGTTTCAGGAGTAGATTTAGCGATTCATCACTTACATATAATACCCAATGCTCATCGTGAGGCCCCTCAATTTAAGCCATCCTCCCACCCACCTCCAGCAAACCTTGTTTTGTTCTCTATAGTTAAGAGTCTGTTTTATGGTTTGTTTCTTTTTGTTTTCCCCTGTGTTCATCTGTTTTGTTTCTTAAATTCCACATATTAGTGAAATCATACAGTATCTGTCTTTTTCTGAGGGACCAATTTTGCTTAGTGTAACACTCTCTAGCTCCATCCATGTCATTGCAAATAGCAAGATTTCATTCTTTTTATGACAGAGTACTATTCCATTTTATATATATATATATATATATATATATATGTGTGTGTGTGTGTGTGTGTGTGTGTGTGTGTGTGTGTATGTATATACACACATATATGTGTGTGTGTATACATATATATGTATATATAGAAGGATGATATCTTCTTTATTGATTCAACAGTCAATGGACACTTGAGCTGTCACCATAATTTGGCTATTTTTAGTAATGCTGCTATAAATATCAGGGGGTATGTATCCTTTCAGTTAATATTTTTGTATTATTTAGATAAATACCTAGTTAAGGCAATTGCTGGGTAGTAAGACAGTCTATTTTTAACTTTTTGAGGAATCTCCGTACTGTTTTCCACAGTGGGTGCACCAGTTTGCAATCCCACCCCCAGTGTAAGAGGGTTCCTTTTGCTCCAAATCTATACCGACACTCATTGTTTCTTGCATTTTTTATTTAGCCATTGTTTCTTGCATTTTTTATTTAGCCATGTTGACAGGTGTGAAGTGATATCTCATTATAATTTTGATTTGTATTTTCCTGGTGATAAGTGATGTTCAGCACTTTTTCATATGACTGTTAGCCGTCTATATGTCTTCTTTGGAAAAAATGCCTATTCATGTCTTCTGCCCATTTTTAATTCCATTATTTGTTTTGTTTTGTTTTGGTATTGTGTTTTATAACTTCTTTATGTATTTTGGATACTAACCCTTCATCAAATATGTCATTTTCAAACATCTTCTCCCATTCTGTAGGTTGTCCTTTAGTTTTGCTGATTGTTTACTTCACTGTGCAGAAACTTTTTATTTTGATGAAGTCCCAACACTTCATTTTTGCTTTTGTTTCCCTTGCCTCCAGAGATGTATCTAGTAAGAAGTTGCTACAGCCCATGTCAGAGAGGTTGCTGCCTGTGTTTTGCTCTAGGATTTTGATGGCTTCCTTTCTCACATTTAGGTCTTTCATCCATTTTGAATTTACTTTTTGTGTATGGTGTAAGGAAGTAGTCCAGTTTCTTTCTTTACATATAGTAGTGTGTCCAGTTTTCCCAACACCTTTTGTTGAACAGACTTTTTTTTCCCATTGGACATTCTTTCTTATTTTGTTGATTAGTTGATCATGTAGTTGTGGGTTCATTTATGGGTTTTCTATTCTGTCTATTAATCTATATGTTTATTTTTGTGTCAGTACCATACTGTGTTGATCACTACAGCTTTGCAATATAACTTGAAGTTTGGAATTGTGATACTGCCAGCTTAGTTTTTCTTTTTCCAGTTTGATTTTGCTAGTTGGGGTCTTTTGGTTCCATACAAATATTAGGATTGTTTATTCTTGTTCTGTGAAAAATGCTGTTGGTATTTTGGTAAGATTGTATTAAATGTAGAGATTGTTTTATGAATATATCTAAGATATTAATTATAAAGAATTTATATGAGAAAATGAATATGCAAATAGATATTTGGAAGAATACCATGTGATTTTTGTATAAATTTTATTTGAATTAAAAATTATATTCAGGTTCTAATAAAAGAACAAATGTCTTAGAATTAAAAATATATATAAACAATTGTGGAAACTTGTCTTTTTATATATGACTAAATTATAAAAATCCTTTTGGTAAAATCAGTAAAGTCCCAATGTTATGAAGTCTCTCCCCTATGTTTTTTTCTAGTGTACAGTTTCAGATCCCACAACTATGTCTTTTTAATATTTAGACTTTATTTAAATTGATCAGAAAAGGACAAATAATTATTTGACTAACAAGCATATGAGCAGATTAGGCACTGATGAGAAAATTCCAAATGATTAATATGAAACAGTAGCTTAAATGATAAATGGGGAATGGTAAATAAAATAACAATGATATTCTTACTGATCACATAGGATAAATCTAAAAATATAATAGCATGTGGACCTAATAGGACCATTGACAGTGATGGGAATATAGGAAACTTCATACACTATTGCTATTGCCTGTTGATTAATTTTTGGAAAGGAATCCTAAGTAATGCCACATATGAGAATTACTTTATAGAAATAATATCAAACTATGTAAATATACATGTTAAACAACTTTAAATGTAGACAGAAGTAATGTAAACAACTTAGATGTTCATTCATTGGGAAATGACTATATATGGAATTGGTGTCAAGAAACATCATTACTCATCAAGTTCTGAAGATTATAAGATATTTGTGAAAATACATATCCAGGCTAATTGATTTTGTTAGTTTGGCTATTTTCCATAGTAATAAAATCATCAATATTTATATGGTAGAAAAAATTGAAAGATTAACTACTGTTGGATATGCTAATTCTTAAATATTCTTTATCTTTTGTGTCAAATATATTTTAATGTTTTTAAATTCCTCAGATTTCTCTATCAGTCATTATATTATTTATCTTCTTCCTCAGTTAAGTGAATATCTTAATGAGAAAGTAACTAATGCAAGACCATTGTTTAAAATGAAAAAATATATATATGTACGATAAAGCAATGTATTAAAAAAAAAACACTTGTCTTTTTAAATTTCTCTGTAATAGCAACATAGCTATTTATGCTGCTAGAACTGACTTGTCTTTATATGGAAAGAAAAAAACCAATATTGCTATATTCCTCTGCCTTCCACAACCTTGATATACATTTTATCTACATAGACTCTTTTCCTCTTAGACTCCTGGTTACTTATAGCATTTTCCTTGAAATTATTTTATAAACTAGTCAGATTTTTATTAAATTGTCTGACCAAGACATCCTTATTCAAAACACTTAGAATAAAGGGCAAATTCATAGGCCCGTTATTAAATGGACTTAGATTGGCCCCTATTTCTCTTTCCAGAGTAATTCATATAGTTAATTTATTCAACATATATTTATTTCCTGATACTCACAGATATTGATCCAGATTCCAACTAAGGAGTTGGCATTCCCTTGAACGAGTATTACATTTTTGTACAGCTATGGTTGAATTTACCTACCTGGAATACCACTCTTTTAGTGCTTTCTTATTCTTGCTTTGTTTCCTTTATAAGCCACCTTAAAGTTTACTTTCTTTAACAATTTTTCTTACATTAGCTACAAAACATGTCTCCCAACTCCAAATTCTTATAGTATTTTTTTAGAGCCAACTATATGGCTTTTACTATTTTATATTTTAATTTTTGACTTTTATATCTTAGCTTTCTAGTGTGTATCTAGTAATCAAGAAAGGTGTGATGCATCTCTATCATTAATAGCAAAAAGTCATTACATATTTATTCAAAGAACTAGTGAACAAATTGTCTATCTAGATTTATCAAAATCTAGTTTCTCATGATTGAGGAAAGAACAAATATATTCAGTTCGTTTGTTTTATACTCTATTTTTCTTTTATTTCTACTTTATTCAAAATAGATTTTTGTATCATTTTTTCTTGTTCCATGTGTTTTTCTACTTACATCTTTACAGAAAAGGTGTTTCATTATGTTACAATAAAAAAAATCATGATGTCTCATATTTTGATGGATTTAGAAGTTTGCATAGGTACTAATAAACAATTTCTATCACTTTAGTATACCTTTATGTATTTGGTGAATAGTATTGCATGTTGTACTGTATGCATTATGTATTGTGTACTGTGGCTTAGCAGATTCTCTTTATTAACAATTTCATTTCTCCTTCTTCTGTGAAACAGGAAAATTTCATATTAAAATAAAATGTATAACATCTTTTCCAGCTTCCTAACATAGGCAAATATTTAAATACTTTTAAATTCATAAAGGAGATAAAGATTAGCCTGATTTAATAGAAAAATGAGACTTTATTTGTTACCTGGTGTCCAGTAACATCAACAAAGGAAAGATAGGGTTCCCTGGGTGGGTCAGTTAAGCATCTGCCTTTGGCTTAGGTTATGATCTCAGAGTCCTATGATGCAACCCTGGTGTCCTGCTCCCTGCTCCCCCTCATGCTCCACTTAATCTCTCTTTCTCTCTCAAATAAATAAATAAAATCTTAAATAAACCAACAAACAACAAAAAGAAAACCCACACAAATCAAAGGAAGGATAGAGGCAGTCTCTAGTTCAAGTGACCACTTTTAAAAAAATGCTTACATTAAGGTTAAAAAGTTCTTATTTTACTGCAATATTTTTAAATATTGTGCTTTTTCTCTCTAATGTCCTTAAATAGAAAATATGGAAAGAATCAATATTGCCTTTCTTCCCTGAGATAGACTTAAATACAATGTTCTCACCTTTTCTTCAAATAGGCCATTTGTTCTCATGTTCTAATATTCTGATTAAGATAACATGAGCTGGTATTTAATTTAACAATTAAACTTAACAAAATAATTTAACAATTTTAACAATTTAACAAAACAATTTTTGTTAAAAAATTTGTTAAAAATTTTGTTAAAAAACAATTTAATAAAATAATTTTAACAAAATAATTTAATAATTTAACAAAATTAAAAATAATAATTTAACAAAAAATGTTAAATTAGATAAATTTTACATTGATATAAGGATAAGGTGAAGGAGAAAGGTGGTAAAAACAGACATTTCTGCTTTTCAACTGGTAGCTTTCATTAATGGGTGAGGATATACAGACCGAGTGCTGGATATTACATGTCTAATTCTGTCATAGACATGGAAGGACATAATTAAGGAAAAACATATTTTATTCAGTGTTTAAACCACACACATACACTCTTTGATCTTTGTAAAATTATGAAAGTCAGAAAAATTCCTTGGTGTCATAAGCTTACATTCTTATGTACAGGGAATAAAATATAATTTAAAAAGCAAAACAAGGACAAATGAAATCAAAGTATGAAAACTATAAATCTAGTAATACAAAAGTGCTTATTCTAATACAATGCTTAGCTAAGATCTTTTTGAATAATTGAAATGTAAATAATGAACAATGATCAGTCACTTTAAGCTCTGGGAAATAATGCCTGATTAGAAAAGTTAGGCAAAGTTCCTAACCAGAAAATTTGATGTTTTCAAGGAGTGGAAAGAAAAAAGAAAATCAAAGAACAATACCTGGTACGTTCAGATGGTGGAAGCAGGGTCAATAACAAAAGGGGTTTCTCTTGCAACAGAAAAATATTTTAATATTTATTATATGTGCAAAACACAGTCAGTGGAAGATTTGAGGAAAGAGGTAATGTAATCGTAATTTATATTTCGTAAGTGTTTTTCTGACTATTGTGAGAAAAATATTGGAAGAACAAGAATGGAAGGAATAAAAAAAAAATACCCCTGGGAAGACAGGAAGACATTTTAATAGTCTGGACCAAGATGTCAATATTCCAGGATGGAAAGAAATAATTTACTTGCTCTGCACTGGGAAGGATGTAATACTTCTATCTTGGATATCAGTAATGGCTTTCTTAGCCCACCTGAAAGCCATCTGAAGAGAATCATTACTGTTATTATTAATGTTCTAAATAATTATATTAACTGATAATTATAGATCTATTGACTACTGACTGCAAATTGTCCATTTGAGGATATACTTAGTGTTTTGTTTGATCTACACATTGCTGAAATACATCTTATGTAGGTTGAGATTCTTGGCAATATTAAAAAGAAGATTTTATTCTGTAAATATACAGATACCTGGTTACCTATGAAAAACTGGGAATATCTAATGACACTGAATTTCTATTCCTTTATTCTTACAAGAAACAATTGTTGGAACAATATAACAGAAATCCACTGAACTGGTACTCAATTCTCCAGTTTACCAGTTTTTTCATTCTTTCTTTTTTCATACCTAAGTACTATTGGCATTATTTTCATGTATTACATGTTAAATTATGTAAGAAAAAGACTGAATAAAACTATTCCTAGAAGAAATTTGAACTGAAAGTATATATATACCCATTCTCAAAAAAGACAGCCAGATTATTACCATTGTTTGATAAAAGAGTATACTTTTCCTTTCTTTTCAAGGAGAAAGTTTTGTTCTGAGAATTCTATTTTGCATTGTTCCATTTTTAATTTATTTCTATTTAATTTAATGCTGGATATCAGTGGAGGTTGTCACCATAACTGAATTCAATTAGCCTTTCTAGCCCTTGTCCTCAGATTCTGTTGTGAAAAGCCACTAAATCATGTGATGTCACAGTTATAACATGATGCAAATAATAGCCAGAATTTTTCAGTATATGACATCCTCTTTGTGAACTATGGGCATATGGATAAAAAGAAAAGAAATCTTTCAACCACATTCTCTCTGAATTGGCACACAACAAACTTCTCGTGTATGAAATTTCTACCAACTAAAATAATTAGATAACTATGTGTTAAAGTGAATAAAATTGGGTCTGGGAAGGAGGTCATTCTTTTCCTTAGAACTACTGACTTTTTTTTTTTTAAGATTTTATTTATTTACTTGACAGAGATCACAAGTAGGCAAAGAGACAGGCAGAGAGAGGGGGGCAGGGAACCAGGCACGCTGCTGAGCGGGACTCGATCCCAGGACCCTGAAATCATGACCTGAGCTGAAGGCAGAGGCTTACCCCACTGAGCCACCCAGGTCCCCTGACCTGTTTGTTTTATTGAAAATTTTTATTCAGACACAAAATCTGAGGCTCACGAATAAAGCGATTTGCACAAAATCTAATGAGTTTCAAAAAGTGGAAGGAGGATTTGGGTCCAAGTGTCTTTTTGCTATAACACTTTGCCTGTCCAAGAGATTATCCCCCACCCCAGCCAACCCCAGCATCTTTTAAATCTTAAAATAGTAAGCCTTTTTTTCAGGCCTGATAGGCTACCTTATGCTGAACTATAAAACAATGCTACATTTCAGTGGTTTACAATGAAGGTTTATTCTCACCCATTCGACATGTTCATAGTGATTTGGTCATGGGTTTATTCTTCATTGTGCTTTTCCAGGTCCTAGGTAGATGCAGCAGTTCTCTTTAGAGTGTTTTCCTATCATCAAAGCAAAATAGAAAATATATCAACCATGAACTGGCTTTTCAGGTTTCTGTTCAAAAGTGACAAATGTCACATTTTATTAGCCAGAGCAAACCATCTCACGATGTCTGAGATGAATGATTGGTATGTATTATCATCTCAAGGAAAGTGATATTGAATATTTTTGAACAATATAGTCAGCCAGGAAACCATTATGGAAATTACACACTCAGAAATATGCACTGGAAGAAATCATAAAATAACAGATAATGATTGAATCAATGAATATCACATAGTGAAATCTGAGAAGAATTTTAGAGCTAGGTCAGAAATGCAGGCTGTAATCAGACTGTAAATGGACATGTCTGACAGAGTTTGAGGATAATTCCATAACTAGAAAATCTGAACAATGTTAAAATGCTAAATTTTAAAATGTTAAAAATGCTAAGAATTTTCAAGCTAGGCTTTGAAAATGTTGAGTAAATACCAAATTAAACTAATTTAAAGATGCAAAATAGATGAGTGACAGTAGAGGCAAGATTGCAAAGCAATACACTGTTCATATTGCAAAGTTCTTTTGGTGCCAAAAGTTATGGGAGAACACAAATGTAGAGCTGCTATTCATTAACAAATGCATCCAAACTATCAACATTTGCTCTAAAGATGTGTCCTTTTAAGTTTAAAAATGAAATATTTTCTTCCTGCAGTTTAGACACAAAGGAAAGTCATTGAACTCTCCATGAACATTTCTTTTCCAAATGAGGTTTTCTATTGCTAATCATTTTGAATTCCTGCCAGACCACTTGGACTCTTAATCTGCAGGACAACACAGATGTCTGTGCACCACTGAACAGCTTTCAGGTGAAATAACATCCCAAGTAAAAAGTGAAGTTGACATCCAGCATGCTGATGAAAAATATCAGACTTACAATTCATCAACTGAATAACATTTGAAGTGAGTAGCGTTTTCAAAAAACATACATTTTTCTTGAATAGGTCATAATAGATCATGCTAGAAAATTGTAAACTTCTTTAAAGACGAATTAGCACTTTGTCTCTTTCCATAGACTAAAGATGGACCTTTTTAAATTTAGCTTGCTTAGTGGATTTTATGAAGGATTTGTCATATTTTGTGTTTTAGATTTGTCTATGACTCTTGAAACTTTGCCATTATTTTTCCATTGCATTTAATAAAACATAGCAGCAAGCAAAAAATCCCATTTCCACATCACTGTTGATTGCATTAAAAAAGACAGCGTATTCATTTCACCGTTCTTAGCACATGTGTAGAGTTCTTATGTACCAGGTGGGCATAATTAGATGGGAATGTGGTTTGGCTGACAAATTATCCTATTGGCTGCATAATGCTTCCAAAGAATTCCCACAGAAAAGGACATAAAAGGCAATATTATTGAGAAGCTTTTGGAAAATATTTGATAGACAACCATGGTTAGATTTATGCAAATACAGCTTTAAAGAAATCCAACACTCTGAGGCCATATAATTAAGGAGAATGGAGATTGTTTTCATGAGAAAATTTTCTAAAATTGATCACTAAAATAAAAGAATCTGATAAATTCGATCTTGATAGTTGATGTACTGCATTGTTTTCATCCATTGACAAGTTTGTAAATTATTTACCCAGCAAAGGATTTGAATGGTAACAAAGTTGGTATAAATAATAGTTGATTTTATATTAACCCAGCTGACCAGCTCATTTATTTTATTTGTAGTGGAAGCAATAATCATTCATTTCAACAATTCCTGATACCAGGAAGTAGACGAGAAGATAAAGAAATTCTTATTAAAAAAAAAAAGAAGAAAAGAAAAGCCAAACTTCTGAAAGTCAATTAAAATAAATTTTGGAACTACAAGTGAATATTACTATACATGCAAGCAGAGAATAAAATGAAATGCAAGGTCTACTTCACAGTCAAAACTAGCATATACATGGGCATATTGAGAGACACTTAGGGAAACAGTTTTTCTGCCATCTTCATTCCTGGTGGCTCTCAATAAAAATTCTTGAAGCTGAAATTTTAAATCTTGAACTGATTATAAAAATTTCCTTGTTCAAAATTTTTGATAAGTTTCAGAAATACAAATATCATAGTATAATTTTATCAATCACCAGTAAAAATCAAATTGATATTTTCTTGCTTACATTATGACTATAAACTTTCTGCCAATTTAAAGTACAAATATAAATCTTCCTGTAAAGTTTTAGATGAGATAATAAGTTAATGAACTGTACTAATAGCATATTAAACAAAATATAAATGCAGGACAATGCTATGAAGTTAATATCTCTATTACTAACTTCCTTAGGTAGGGAATACATGAAATAACTGTGTTTTATAATTTATCAGTCACCAAATTGATGTGTCTCCATTTGTTTCATAATATTCACCCTAATGTTTCAAAAACGGGGGCATTATAGCAATTGCAATCACAACATTTAGAAGGCAAGCCTGAATGGTAATTCCAGAAATGGTAAAAAATCATCTTAAATAGTAAATGTAATACATGATGACTATGTGTGTTCTTACTGGACAAAAAGATTTCCAAATCTAAATCAAATAAGTTTTCCCAAGTGGTGCCTGGGTGGCAATCAGTTAAGCACTCAATTCTTGGTTTTGGCTTAGGTCATGATCCCAGGGTCCTGGGATTGAGCCCTGCACACAGCTCTGCACTCAGTATAGAGTCTCCTTGAGATTCTCTCTCCCTCTGCCTTGGCCCTTCCTGCTTGTGCTTTCTCTCTCTCAAATAAATAAATCATTTTTTTTTTTTTTTTGCATCCTGTGAATATATTTTCATCATGGATTTTGCAGTAATAACTTTATATCTTACCTTATTTCCATACCTATGAAGGAATCTTTTAATTATAGCAATGTCCATGATGAGTGAGACCAGTCTTCACTTGGAATATCTTTCAAATAAGCCCTAATAAAAGGGCTTGGTGCAGACCATTTCATTGGTTGATGATGAAAGCAAAAGTGAGGAATTAGGTGCAACAAGACTGGGGAAAGCTACTAAGGAGTGTGTTGATGAGGACGTTATTGCTGTGGGTGAATAGATCTCAATTCAGCTGAGATACTTCTGAGAACAAGCATTACAACCATCTTACTTGGACCTGAGTGACATTAATTTTTCATTCTCCCAGCAGGCCACACAACCTGTCTAAGACATTTCTGCATTGAGGAGATCAAGCTCAATGGTGAAACGATGGGAAGTAGGAAGAACCCACAGCATATGCTACAATATCCATTGAAATAATTCATAAAGATAATTTAAATACTGTTATTATAATATGAAATGCAGTACTATTTTTAGAAAAAAATAAAGAAGTGGCTTTCCCTATTTTATGAGAAATATACACATATAACTAACTTATTACATAATTTTTAATCTAACACCAAACACATTCAATTTGTTTCAAAAATTGTAAAATAAACTTTCTTAGTATTTCTCAAGATTTCTTTCCTTTACCAATCATCTACGATGTGGGAATCAAAGACAGAAAAATTTATTAAATTTCCTCACTACTTACAGCCTATTGACAAGTCCTTGAAATAGGCAGAATGACATTCCTCTAGGGACTCAGCTGCCTTAATGTTCATACTTTGCTAAGAGCAAAAGGCAATCTTAGCCCAATACTCCAGGTTCCTGTAAATCCCCTTTAACATATTAAAAAAAAAATTCCTTTATCTCTATCCACCCCCACGATATGTGTTGGAAATCATCCCCCAAGATATTAACTACCAATATACATCTGCATAGTCTCATGACCCTAAGATTTTGTTATTTATTTTATTAACAATAATAAGATTTTATTTTATTAAGATTTTATTAACAATAATAATTTTATTGATTTTATTAACAATAATAAATTACCTTTTCCCAACAAAAGCTAACTGTCTCAAAGTTCTGGAAACCTTGTTTCCAAATTCCTTAGGGAATTATGCTATTCCTAACTCCCTCCCAACTTGAAAGTATATAATTGCCCACTCCTCAAGACTCCAGTGCAGCTCTTTCTGCCCATGGGTTCCATCCCTATGCTTTAATAAAATCACCTTTTTGCACCAAAGACATCTCAAGAATTCTTTCTTCAGCATCAGCCAAAGCCTAATATCTTTCCTACATCAATCCATAGCCATTGAAATTCAATTCCTCATCATTTTTCATTTAGAATGTCATGTTTTCTGGGATGCCTACGTGGCTCAGTGGGTTAAGCATCTGCCTTCAGCTCAGGTCATGGTCCCAGGGTACTGGGATCAAGTCCCACATAGGACTTCTTGCTCAGCAGGGAGCCTGCTTCTCCCTCTGTCTGCCACTTCCCCTTCTTGTGATCTCTCTCTCTCTTTCAGTCTTTCTGAAAAACAAATAAATAAATAAACAAATAAATAAAATCTTAAAAATAAAGTTAAAAAAAAAGAGTGTCATGCTTCCGGCTTTGCATTTTCCTTGATTCCATCTTTCTTTTTGTAACATCATCATCCTTTATGCTCTCATATATTTTAAATAATATAACTACAAGGATGTAACTCTCTATTTTGAAAACTTTCTATGGTTCTTCATTGCTCTCAAGATGCTGTCATATATAAGGTCTTTTCCTATTTGGTTCATGCGTATTTTTTCCAATGTATCCCATTATGCCACTTTATCCACATTTTTTTTTATAAACATATAATATATTTTTATCCCCAGGGGTACAGGTCTGTGAATCGCCAGGTTTACACACTTCACAGCACTCACCTTAGCACATACCCTCCCCAATGTCCATAACCCCACCCCCCTTCTTCCAACCGCCCTCCTCCCAGCAGCTCTCAGTTTGTTTTGTGAGATTACAAGTCACTTATGGTTTGCCTCCCTCCCAATCCCATCTTCTTTCATTTATTCTTCTCCTACCCCCTTAACCCCCCATGTTGCATCTCCACTTCCTCATATCAGGGAGATCATATGATAGTTGTCTTTCTCTGATTGACTTATTTCGCTAAGCATGATACCTCCATCCACGTCATCACAAATGGCAAGATTTCATTTATTTTGATGGCTGCATAGTATTCCATTGTGTATATATACCACCTCTTCTTTATCCTTACATCTGTTGATGGACATCTAGGTTCTTTCCATAGTTTGGCTATTCTAGACATTGCTGCTATAAACATTCGGGT